>NW_009913214.1:25612-29440 GCF_000696875.1 Nestor notabilis
TAGTGTATCTGTCTTACCACACTGTCCTTCAGTGTTGTTGCCAAATTTGCTGTATGGGAGTTTCACAGAGAAAATCAGCCCACTAAAGGTGATGGTTGCACCAATCTCTGGTATTTCAACAATCATGTTGATGCCAAGTGTTGAGAAAGAAATGCCGTCTTTTTTGAAGCCTGGTTTAACAATCTTGTGGTTGAAGTACATCTGAATGCAGGGTTAAAAAAAAACAAACACAACTTCAGAGTAAGTACTGCTTTTGCCTGATTGTTTTAAATAATGTATTTTCTAATCTTCATGATCATACATAACTCCACATGGTTGTGCATCACATCCAATGCCCATTACCATCACAATAACAGCATATATATGCATTGATATCTGAGCTGGTATTGTTATATAGCTAGAGTCTGATAATAATCTTAAGTATGATAATAATCTTCAGTGGTATATACCATGTTTGTGTAGATTGTGTGCTAATGCACAACATTCTAAGTCTAAGTACTTTCTTTGTATCTCTCATACTTTTGTGTATTGTAAACATTTTTCATATGAAAATGAATGGTAGTTTTCTTTAACTACAGAAATATTCCTGCCATTATTATGTAATAACTTTGCTGCAGAATCACACTGCTCCTATACTACATGTTGTTAGGCACTGAAAAAGTTGTCTGAATTAAAAATTAAGTCTTATGTCCCTGTAAACAGTAAATTGTCAGTTACTGTTTTCTTTCGTAAGGAATCACTGGACTAATTGTTTCAGCATGCCTTTCTGACTGTAGATAAGGAGAAAGTGGCATGGCTCTGTAGGGGAAGAGTGCATACCGAGTCAGACTTTCCTTCCCACCTCTTTGTGTTCTCTAATTGATTAATAAATTCCCCAGCGTAGGAGTGAGACTGAGTTTTTATTTTCAGTGGCTTGCCAGCACTAGTTTAGAATCATGAAGGTGAAGTGACACCCCCAGTCATGCATTTTCTTCAGCCATACTTCTCTTCCCAGCAGGGAATTGGAGGGAGAATCATGTTATGGCTCTGATGCCTGAAGTTCCCTATGCCGAGGAAACAGTCCCTGGTCATCCCAGTGATAAGGGATGCATACCCATCTTCACCATGGGAGGAAAATCACCCTTGTGATTTGCATTCCTGTTTCTTAATATGTTTGTTTACATAAGTCAGTGGCACAATATACTGGTTTTCATTGAACACGAATCAGGCACTAGTGTAAGCATTCTTTCTGACTTCCCTATCAGGTGTATTAGTCTGTTTCCTAGTGTTACTTATGTGTACACGTACATGCACATAATAAATTCATATCTGCACAGTGCTAAGTTGTTTCTGATATTTTTTCGTTAGGAACTTTTTTTTCTTAATGATACCTACGAGAAATCTGGAGAGGGACTTTTACAAGGGCATGTAGTGTCAGAACAAAGGGAAATGATTTGAATCTTACAGAGGGTAGATTTAGATTAGATATTAGGAAAAATTCTTCATTGTGAGGGTGGTGAGGCACTGGAACAGGTTGCCCAGAGAAGCTGTGGATGGCCCATCCCTGGCAGTGTTCAAGGCCAGGCTGGATGGGGCTTTGAGCAACCAGGTCTGGTGGAAGGCGTCCCTACCTATGGCAGGGGAGTTGGAACTAGATGATCTTTAAAGTCCCTTCAACCCAAACCATTCTATGATACCCTCTACCCTCATCACCTCTGTGATACAATATTCTAACAGACTGTATTTCAAATCAAAATCAGCAAGGCCTGTGGACCTTACTTCTTTTTTGCAAAAAATAGAGAAATTAAAAAGTGTATATTTTACCACATTGGTCATCACACCATTCATGAGTTGACGGGTCAGCAGCACTTCTGCAGATTTATAGAAAATAATAATGGATTTAGGGCAGGAAAGTCCATCTTCTGAATCGCAGTAATAATTGTCAATGTAAACACGGAAGTTGTCATATTTAGGCACAATCTGTTTCACCAGGACGTAAGTGCAGTTTTCAAGGAAAGTATAGTAGGTTCCATCAAAAGTAATATAGTGAGGATCACCCCATCCACTGCACACACCTGGTAGAGAGAAAACATTTAGAAGATTAACATGGAAATTAATTTAGGAGAAAGAATTTAGAAACTGAACTGAATGTACTACAATTTAAGAGCAACCCTAAGAAAACAAAATGCCCATATAATCTGATTGCTTTTTGCAATACAGATTTTTCCTTAATCTACTGGTGCTTACATTGACACTCATAATGATAACAGCAGCCATTTTCATCAGGTACCAGTATTGCTGGATATTTGTTTGCACAGGTGATTTCCTTTACGGGTGGGCAGTGTGTTGGAATTACTTCTACCTTGTTGTCTCCCTTACAGATGAGTTCTGTACAGTTGGATAATTTGTATCTTTGTCCGGGCTGCAAAATGAACACAAATTGCTGTCAGGAATTTGCAAACAGATGTGAACTCTACTCATATTTTTAATTTAATGGTATATTGTTTCCAGTAACAGTGTTGGAAAGGAAAATAATATGTGTTACTTTTCTTCAATTTGTGATACTAATGATTTGTGATGTTGACCAGAGGTATTCATAATTATGACCATGATACAGAGGATCAGAACCTCTTCTGTTTTCAAAATCTGAAGGAAAGACTAAAATTAAAATCTTCACTGATAGTGCAAGTCTGTGAGTATTCTACACAATTTACTAATTTTAATGCTAAAGGAGGTGGGAACATTAATTCCACATGGGGAGCTCTTCTGAAGTCTGGAGAGATAGGTCATAAGTTAAGGGAATTCATGTCCCTGATATTAATTGATACTAGCTATGTAATTGTACTTCAGTATTAGCACAGACCATCAGTAAAAAAAAAAAAAATAAAACTGTGTACAGAAATAGAGGTAAGAAGGCAGAACAGAAACTAATACAAGCCTCCACAGTAGCTTACATTATCCTGTTTAGTGAAGAAACAAAATGTACAAGAAAACTCCCTCTATTACTTAAGAAAGGTTTGTCATTTATGCAATGCAGTGCATCAGAAAGTGTTTTACTACAACAAAAGTAATTATAAAAGATAATTGTAGCTTGCTTTCTCAGTGTGAAAAAAAATTATAAAGAAGGCACATAAAAATTTATGTCATTTATATTGCCCACAATGAGAAAAATTTATCCCGGCAACCTGCACATTTAAGCTTAAAGACTACGAACTGTTCCTTTCTGGTATCAACCTAACATTGATATTAATAAGCAATCATAACGTAAGACAGAAGTTACATACTTGAAGGGGAGGGTAAGTAGCAGAAACACAACCATGAACGGGAAATCTTCCAGAAGTGTTAGGCAGAGGAACTGTTGTAGTTATAGTAGACCATTCAGGAGAGGTAGTGGTTAGAGGAGTAGTAACGTTGCAATTCAGAGCATATCGTTCAACAGTACATATTGGACTGCAGACAGCATAAAATCTACATCCATCATTATCCATATGGTTGTAAATCACTTCACCTAAATGTAAATATAAGCAAAACGCAGTGAAAAAAAAAGAAAAAAGCAAAGAATAAAATTTACATAATTGAATAAGGCAATAAAAATTTACAAGTGAAACGTCTGAACATATTTCAATGAAAATTTTCCTTGTAATTAAATGAATCTCCACCCAATATTAAATAATATATAAGATAACTGATAAAAATTATTAACTAACCAGGTGAAAAAACAGAACTGCTAATTTTACAGAAGCATGATGTTGATACAGGCGTAGACGAAGTACTGGTACAGCAAGATTCGGGTGAAGCACTACTGGTAGTGAGACTGGTGGTTGGGAAGGAGGTGGTGCTTGGGCAGTT
>NW_009913215.1:0-55832 GCF_000696875.1 Nestor notabilis
GACTCTGGGTTTAGCAGGAAAAATTAAATAAACACATGTAAGTTTCTTTTTTTTGTTTGCTTGTTAATAAAATTATAATAATAATAAAAAAAAAATAGGGAGGGAAAAAATGAAATCAGAAACAAAAGAAAGACGTCCGGTTCCGAGCGTTTCGTGGAGGAGGAATGGGTAGCGCAGGGATTTTCCTTTCCCTAAACTTTCCGCTCGGGGCGGGAGGTCCCGTCCGGGCAGAGGGGCTGCGGGGGAGGAGCTGGAGGGGAGAGAAGTTGGCTCAGCAAAGCTGCGTCGGGGTATAAAAGCAGAGGATATAGGTGTGTGCGTATATATATTGCTGTCGAAGGGTAACTCTGTCAGGGAATTGGTCTAGTTTCCATCTCGCTGCTGCACCCAGAAGTGCTGGAAAGAACTAACAACATAGAAAATACCCTGCAAATTGTTCGGTTAATGTCATGTGGTGGCAGATGTGTCGAGTGGAAATTTAGTGGCACGTTTTGAAGGGAAGAAATGAACTAGAATGGGTGTTTCTGCGGTGGCAGCGAAAATGTATCGTTCTCCCGTACGATGAGAATGTTATTGGTATTACTTGTTGTGAGAATTGACGTATTTTAAGTGTAGATCTTAATGGCACCACTCACCACAGAGCTGTTTGTAGAATATTTCTGCTTAAAACATTTGGAGTTTTTACTGGCATACATTAAAAGCTCCACTTGGCTTGTGCAAGTAAAAGAAAAACGAGGAGAGCTCCGGAGCTTGCACTCTGGCAAGGTGATCATGGTTTTATCAAGGCAGCCCCGAGGGGAGCAGAGATGTACTGGGAAACACTGCAGGGGAGAACAAAAGCTAAATTAAAGGAAAACTTATGCGACCAAAGTGTGGCTGCAATGGGAATAAATCAGACCTTTTCATTTTATTTTTCCTGGAGATTTGGCTGAGGAGGTGGAGATGAGCTTCTAGAAAGCAGAGAAACGCACGAGCCACGCACACCTACAGCAACAGGTCTTATTTTGCCTGGAAAGGATGAGCTGAGCTTTGTGAGTGCTTGAGCTGAGCTTTTTCCAGGTGCAAGTGGGGCAGGCGCTGATCCCACAGCCAGGCATTGGATCCAGAGCTGATGGCCCCAATTTCTCCCACCACTGGGTTGGTGAGCAGCTCTTCCCGAAATACAGGACGGATGGTGGAATAAACACGGTGATTCAAAGAGGATTTGTCAATACTAAAAATAACCAGGCCCGCAGATGTGTCCTAGAGGGTCATGTCCAGGCGCTGCATTTTCGGGGCCAATGAGCTCGTTTCAGAGATTTTCTGTGCGTGTGTCCTGTCCAAGGTGCTGAAGTTCATTTTGCTGCGATTTCCCAGGATTTCGGGGCTTTGCAGAAGTGGTCTTGGAGGCTTCCTCTGGTCTGAAACCAGTGGGGAGGGCTTCCTCTCGAGGTGGTGCGAAGAAAAAGCAGGGATGTGTTTTCAGACACGTATATTTGATCCGTCCTTTTGGCGTGGGAAAGCAGGCCAGGTGGAGCCGCAGATGGATCCAGCAGATCCTATAAGCTTTTGGTGGCAGAGTATTGGAAAGGTCAGAGCTGTGTGAGGCAGTGAGGAGTGAAACCCATTCTAATGGACCCAGAAAGTGGTGGGTTTGGGTGTGTTGCTGCTGTTTGGTTTGAGTGCATTGCCTTCCATAAGACGTCTAGTTCTGAAAAAGTTGAGGGGGCCAGCGTTAGGATAGGAATGATGCAAATGGGATTTATGTCCTCTGATTTTAGTAATATTTTGAGGGTTTTTTTTGGCTGGTGTAGCCTTTTCAAATGGCAAGCATGTTGGAAAGAAAGCTTCAGAAATAGAGGGTCCTTAAGAAAAAAAGAGCGTATCGTTTGGGAGCAGGTGTCTCAACATTTAAACAATGGAAGCCTGTCCTGCAAGTTGTGATATTTTTAGATTAATGTGCCAAAAGGTCTCAGCCTTAAGTAGTGGAGTTTATGTAACCTTTGGTATGCAGCAGATCACTGTATTGCCAGAAATAATCATAGATGAATATGTTGCTTAACTTGTACATGACTGGAGTTTGTTGTAACATGGTTTTTCTCAGTTCTCAATGCTCATTCTGAATCCATTCACGATACAGCTTTGTATTCCTGCCTGAGACTCTCAAAGGGCTTTACAGACAGAAAGGAGCAGATTCTAATGCCCGTATTTGCATGGAATAGTTTATGCCATGACAAGTCCTGCAGATTTAAAGCATGCAAAAACTCTGTACAGTGTGGTAGAGACCTGATATTGTTTCATACCCTCAATCGTTCGTCAGAGCTCACAAGGGTATTCAGTTGCATCATTGGGTATGTACCCTAAATACCTTGACCATGAAGGGTATATGTAGACCATGAGGCTTCCTGACTCTGAATGACAGCTTATGGGTACAGACTTTAAAACTGCAACAGAGTTGAAAGCATTATACTCCTGGCATGAATCAGAAACTGGCCTCTGTTCTTGCTGTGGTGGACTAACACCTGTGACACCAGCTCACACCTCCCAAGACTTTTACTGGCTACAGAAAAACATTGAGTAGTTGCTGTGTTCTTGATTTAAATGTGTTTTGAAAATTATATTTAAAAATATACTGATAGGAAATGACATCCTGAGGGGCATGGGAGATCTATGAACTGTAGCTAGATTTTTTTTTTTTCTGTAAAGATCCTATTTATGATATTAGAAAGGGAATGACCCCTCCTCCCCTTCCCCTTCCTCTTCCCCTTCCCCTTCCCCTTCCCCTTCCCTTCCCTCTCTGTGTATGAATGCGAATAAAGAATTTGAGTTGCATATTAAAGCATATTGGAGGTCATTTGGAAATCCCAGTTACACTTTTCAGAAGGAACAGCTTATTAACTGTTATCACCTTAGGTGCCTTAGTTTTTGGAAGATCTATTTGAAAAACATAGAAGAGACCTGTTGTTTTCAGGGGTGGGTGCTCAGTTCTTCCTCAAAATTGCTATCTTGTAAGTTGTCTCCAAGCATCCTCAAGAATTACTTTGGAAAATTACAGCTCTGATAGTTTAAATGTGACAACAAGTAATTTCTCAGTTCTGTTAAAACTCAGGTATTGCAGAAGCAGCATCACTCTTAAGTATATGCTTGACTTTTCTGCTTTGTGTTTATATGCTCTCTTGAGGTAGGGCCTTAATCATAGTATGAAGCAATTTATATTTGAAATTCTGTCACTGCTTCTCATTTTTACCATCTAACATGGAAGAAAATACATGAAGTCACTTGGGTATATCCCTATTTGCTTATAGCGGATATCTCTTCCATGGTGGCAGGTTTGACTGCAAAAGGTTCAGATAAACACCTGCATATTTATATTTTAAATAGCTTTGTCCTTATGAACATCTGCCAAAAGAAAACCCTGCTTGTATTTCTATTGATCTTGGTTTATTATTTACTCTGCAAACCAAATTGATGAGCCCACTTTGACCTGGCTCTGTCTCTTTGGGTTTCTCTAGCAAAGTGACAGTTTCTAAATCAGGAAGGAAATCAGGTCACATTTCTGGCTCTGCAGGATTTATCTCATTGCTCTTCTTTCAAAGTAATTAGACTTACTAATAATGAGGAAAAGAAAACTTTTCCAGAACTGGAATGTCCCTAACCCCTCTCTCCTTGCAGTTTTTGTGTCACCGAAGAGATCCGGGTAGTTCAGAAAGTTTGTTGTGGAGGTTCCTTTTGCTCTATACATAAAGCGACTTCCTTTAAGTTTAGCTGCTGGTGATATGCTCACCCTTAGAAATGTACCTTCTTTTCCTTAGATTAATAAGGTTTCCTTATTTACTTCCCACTCATTCTGGGATGGTGTTACTGAACAGTTGCTGCCCAATTGCAGTGAGTGAGATCCCAGATTTCAGCCTGGGAGAAGAGCGAGGAAATTTTACCAAAGCAATCCCTCATCCCTGTCCTGAAGCAGGCTGGGGGCAGAGTGGGCACACTTGTTTTGTTAAATGTGTGTCGTACCAGCTGTCATGATTGCAATTTGTACCCCTCCTTCTTATGCTTCTTATCAGTCCCAGTTCACAGAGGCATATTTACAGGAAAGATGGCAAATAAACTACAAAAATTCCCTCTCATCTAACACACCCACCTTAGAGGAGGTGCAGCTCGGCCTCCTGTGAGGGGGTCACCTTGTGAATCTTTTGTTTGCAAGATTTTTATTGATATCAAAAGATCCCTTATCTTTCGTGGCAAAAACATGCCTCCCTGCACTTTGTAATGAACAAAGCCTTTTTAAATCATAATTCCGCATGACAAGAATGGCTTGGGTTTTATTTTTATCATAATATTGCAAGAGCTCTTTAAATGTAGAGATATCGCACATCAAATAATAATGTTGTACCAAAACATGAAAAAAAATTAAAAGTTCTGTTAAGCTCTGAGTTTTCCCTTTGCCTTTTGAAATTTAATTTTAAAATTAGAAGATCTTCTTTTCTCTCTTGGAAAAAAAGTAAGTCCGTTCTTTGCAAGATTATTTATTTCAGCTTTCAGCTTGAATTGAACTTTCCTGGTTCACTAAACTTCTGCCAAAGAGGCTTTCTAATGCAGTGCTGAGAGCCCTACCAACAGGCTATAGATTCTTTTTAAAGCTTGCTGGATTCTTAAGGCACTAAAGCTGCTCTGCATCCAAGTTATTATTTTAAATATATTTGCAACTTGTGCTTTATTAATTGTTATCCAACTCCAGTATTAGTATGGAATATTTTAGCAGTCTTGCTAAAGTTAGCAAGACTAACTAAATCAGGTTTATTTTAAGTGTATAGAAGTTAGGCAACTGAACGCAGACCATGGACATAGTTAAGGTGTTTCTGCTAGAGCTAGCAAGGAGTCTTTCTCAATATTCATGGCATTTGAAGGCTGATTCTGAGCAATAAGCCAGGTTTGGGGGTTTTGGAAGGGTTCTAGGAAGGTGGGGGTAGTTGTGGTTTTTTTTTTCCCCCCCTGCTGTTTCTAAAGGGTCTGGAGAACATAAAAAACTATATAATAAGTACTTATGGAGAAACATGCCCATGGACAAATTCTTTCAAGACCCGTTAGTTGAAGATAGAGTAGATATTAACTTGTTAAGCCCAAATCCATTCTCAGAGACTGTAGTATTTCTAAAGTGATTTTTCCAAGATTATTCTTCTTACCATAATGAAACAGTCACTTTATCCAAAGAAATGGGTGGTTTTGTGAGTGTCACAGTGTTCCTTGCCAGCTGGCTTACAATATCCTGCGTCTAACAAGCTTTGTGTGCATCACGCCTCCAGGTTTACAGAATCTCCATCCTAGGTACCCAAAACAGGACAGCACAGAGAAATAATTTCTAGCTATTTTCAGTGAGGAAAAATTCAGCTCTGTAGGAGCCGGCTCAGATTTTAAGCCCCAGTCCCAGCCCGGTTCAGACCTCTGAGAAGCATCTCTGCTGCCAGGCTGTGCAAGGGCAGGCGCTGCCCCTGGGAAATGCTGAAAACCATGAACTTTAAAGAAAGTGATGACTAAACAAACAAACAAAAAACCACACCATCATGTAAAGACGAGCAACTCCATGATGAAGTTTTTGCTTTTTCCCGTGGTGTCACTGCCAAAAGTGGGCACGGGGTTAGGGAGAAGAATATCAGAGGGTGGTTTTCAGTGATGGAAGAAGCTCTGTGAGTGGCTTCCCCACTGGAGATGCCGCTGAAGTCCGTGGACATGGATGGGATTGGAAGGGATGGGCAAAATAACAAGAGGGCTTCAGTCCAGACTTAGCAGCTCTGAAACACATCATTAAAGTGTTACAGCCTGACCTGTAGACAGGCATTTAGTGTTGTCAGAGGCCTGGCACATTAGTAGCTGTTACATAATGCACAATTATAAAATCACACTAAAGCCTCTTTAAAATACCTGCCTGATTATAGCAGGGTAATTATGCTGTGTCTAATAGAGATGGGTGCTACAGGGAAGGGATCCCCCTGCACCAAAACCCCTTCCTCTCACTGCCATGTTGGACACAGCTGAGATTGCCATCCTTTTGGCCCAGGAAAGTCCTAAACCCTCTAAAGCCCCCATGGTGGTGCATCTGCTCCCCTCTTTGTGCACGCGTGCTGGCTCTCGTGTTACAGGGGCTGTCCTTTCCTTCCGTACGGGGATTTCTGGCCACCACTGCTCCCCATATTAGTACAGCCAGTGCGATGGTGTGACGCAGCCACCCTCTCTCCCTCCCCGGGGCTGAGCACATTGTGTCCGCTGCCTCCCCAGCCTGATTTCCAGCCTCCGACACTGAGTTATGCGTGGCTCCCGAGCTGCTGGAGGGGCCAAAGGCGTTGCCAGTGGTGTCTGCAGCAAGAGGGTCTGGAAAGCACTGCAAGTATCTTAAGAATTTTCTCCCCCCACCCTTTTATCTCTTTTCAACAGTGTTTCACCTTGAGAGGTCTAATCTCCCTCGATGCGTGCGTGTAATTCTCATTCATGTGAGCACAGGGGCTGCTCCTGGCATGTGCTGTGTGTCTCTTGGTAAATAAACCCTTCCGAGTTGCAGCGCATGGCAAAGTTCCCCCAGTTTGCTGAAGTTCTCGTAGCTCTTTTCTTCCCTGCGTCCATCAAACAGAGGGACAAATCCTCCTCTCATCTCCGCCAGCATAAATCCAGATCGATTCTTTTGACTCTGGTGGAGCTAATCCAGATTTACTCAGCCCTTTCCCTGAGGACTTCCCCATTTTTTTGCTCTAGGTGACTGTTAGTGGGCCAATGTCAAAATACATCTGATGTAGTCAGATTCCCTGTCTTCAGCCATTAATTGTTCCCTGGCAAATGTTTCTGAGGAAGAGCAGTTGTATTTGAAAACAATATACAAATTCTGTTGCTAATTTTAGAAAGTAAAGGGGATTTTTTTCCCCCTCCTGTTGAAACTACATATAATTTGAAAGATAATATATGAAGATTTAAATATAGCATGCAATTAAACATTGCATATGAATAGTTTCTCTTGGTTTTAACATGTTTGGTTTACTTTTCCATCTTTCTCAGCAGACAGCTGTTAGATAAAGAGAGAAAAGTAAATAGTTGTTATGAAACTATACGTCATAGCTAATTGAAAAAAAAAAAAAAAAGAATCATCATATGAATATGGGAAGAAAAAGGCAGAACAAATTCTCTCTATGCTTTTCCCCCTTGTCCTAGCATTTCTTGATGCTTCTGTAGTACTGCTTTAGCTAAAGAGGTACTTCAGTCCTGAAAAAAATTCCCATTTGTGCTGCTGTTCCTGCTGGGTTCAGGCAGTTTTGAATTAAGGCTCTGAATTCTTCACAGGAGGATGAAATTGTGGTAGAAAGTTTCCTAGGAAAGTCTCCAACTTCTTGGATTCCTTTGTGCTTAGTGGAAGCTGTGCTTGAGTTACGTTGAGTTTGCTTTTCTATGAATTTGCCTTAGCTTGATGACCCCCGAAAGTTTTGTCATGACCACATGGCATCTGAACAAACACCTGCAAAGTGTGCAGATGTCCTTCTGGCTGCCCAGGATGGCTCGGAGAACTTGCTTTCTCCAAGTGAAATGTAACATCTGCTGTTAGGTTTGTGAAAAAGTGCTCTTTATGTTAAAGGGGCTGGCAGGCCTTGCTCTGTGTGTTGTGAGCTCAATAGTCAGGACTCAGTGAAGCTCTCTGCTTTATAGCTGCTTCTCAACACAGGCCAGAAGGAACCTAGCAACACTGCAGTGGGTAACATGTTGCCTTATTTAAAGAAATATGGAGAATGGCAAGAAAGACCCCTGCAATAATAACAATAATTAAAACAAACTAAAAAACCCCAAAACCCAAAACTAATGACCTGGTGATTCTAGACTCCAGGGAACAGAGCAAGTGGCTGAATATGAGGTTATGGTCTGAAAACATTGAAAGATTCTGGGCTGTGGTTTTCTTTTATTAATTAGCTAAAGTGATGTTCAGAACCTGAAACCAAGGCTTTTAGATACATCTCTGGTGCCTGATTCTGCTCACTGTCTCATACAGGGTGAATCTGGAAGCTGTTTATTGAAGTCAGTGATTCAGTATCAACGTAATAGCAACATAAGGAAGACAGAGGATTTGTTTACGAGCATAAAAGTCCCCTGGACAGTTTAGCTCTAACAGTGAAAATTACTGAATAGCTGCAAAGCACAGAGCTTAAACGTAGCTGAAATAAGTTTTCTGGAACATTTCCAGAACTATTTTAAGGGCCTGATCCAGAGCTCAGTGAAGCCAAAGGTAAAGCTCCTTTTGACATCTTTGAAACTGGCATTACGCCTTGAAACATAATTTCCTCCCAAGAATTTTCTAAAGCTGTCTTTTAGATGTATTTTGATTAACTGTTATGCTAAATGTAATGACTTTTGTATCCCTTTGGTGTATGGATTGTTTAAATGTAAGAAGGAAGTAGCATGATTTGTTGCACTGTAAATTCTAATTTTCAATGTCTTTAGTCTTCATTGCATGAGCCACAGAAAATCATCTTTTGTTTCTTGGTTGCTCAGTTGGTTTACTATTGCTCTCATTATGCATCTGTCTCAACCAGTAGCTTTAGAATCCACTGGACAATTTGGTTCACGGATTCAGGACAAGACGAAAAGATATTTGGATTTCGCAGGTGCTGTTAAGGGATGTTTCTGAATAGACAGTAGATAGACTGAAAGAAGTATTGTACATAAGAAAGTGGCTGTAGGGTGACTCAGTCCCCCTATTCACTCACAGCAATGAATCCAGCATGGTCCATAGGGAAGCAGATTACTTAGGTAGTGTGGGTTGTTCACATAATTTTACTAGTTTATAGTGTATTGTATTTTATATTTAATGTTCAATAGTCAGGCCAGTGACTGTTTAACCTAGTTCAGCCAGGTTTATGAGATCAGGATGTAGGCTATAACTGTATAGTTTTAAAAGGAACTTGGAAATAAGTCCCTGGGATTTCAGCCCCTTTGGAAATCACATCTGAAAAGGCTCCATCATATGGATTTAGTGGCTGTTCCAGACCAACAAAAGATCCC
Organism: Nestor notabilis; assembly: GCF_000696875.1. NCBI lineage: Eukaryota > Metazoa > Chordata > Aves > Psittaciformes > Psittacidae > Nestor > Nestor notabilis. Next base: position 9,010 of record NW_009913215.1, read on the forward strand.
TGTTGGCTTCAGGAGGCTGTGGCTAGCTCTGCATGTGCCATCTGCTGGGGAGTGAGTATCAGGAGTTGGGGATCAAAACTGTCCCCAGCTGTGAGAGAGCCAGTGATCCTGTCGAAAGACTGGAGGACGTGAAAGAGGGACAAAGATGATGTCCCAGAAGATTATGGCCCTCCTGCTCTAATGCTGCCCCACGCACTGTCATAGCTGAGTTTCCCTGTGTGCATGGGGAATGTTTGACTGTGTTGGCACCAATGCTCACTTATGTGCATTAGATATAGATTAATAACCATATATATACATACATATAAAAATAGGTATTGTATTTATATATGCATATATATAAAACAAATCAGAAATGAAGCAGGGATATTGAAAATGCCGTTTCCATCTCCACCAGTTGTATACTCCCCATTTTGCTGGGAACTGGCATACCTATTGTGTCAGACGGGATGTGTGTGCCCAGCAATTGCAAGAAACTGGTGCAAACTGGAATGAAAAGCAGCAGGGTACACACAGAAGGTACCCCCTACGTGTCCTCACCAGTGCAATGAGGCTGACTTCTCCAGCCCTTGCCCTGACCATTGCTGTGAGTGGTACGAGGAAGGGAAAATGGAGGGTGTCCCTGACCCAGTAATCCCCAGCTGCCACCAAGCCTCCTGGGAGGCACCCGCGGCCAGCACAGATTAACACAGCCCACAGTGGGGACTGGCCTGTGGCCAGCATGGCTCTGTGATCAAAGGAGCATGGAGGTGGCTGAGAGCCACCTTTGGGCCCCTCTTCCTCGCCCCACTCTGCAACAGCTTTTGCCTTCCCTGATAAATCAAACCCCCAGTTGATTGCAGATCAAAATGGTTTTTTTACCTGTATATTATATAGGGTGTTTATGGCCAGATGTGCTTTCTGAGCTAGCAGTCAGAGTATAGTCATCTTAAGCATCTTGCTGGGAGAGCAACTTTCACACATACTGGCTGCCTTTTTTCTTAATGAACAGAAAGAGGGTTTTCTGACCCAAATCACAAAAGTGTGAGGCTGGGAACCAGCATGAGGTTGTTACAGGTCCAGTCAGAGGCATGTAATGATCTGTGCCCAGTTCTCTGCAGTGTCCTTGCTGGCCAAGCCAACTCTAGGAGGAAAGGAGCAGGAAGGAACTGCATACATCAGCATTTTTGAATCTAAAAGGTTAGAAGGAGACTGGGAAAACTCAGGCACATGTACACCCAGCACTGAAAATGGTATATATTAACGGCAATCTGGTGCCCTTGATTTAGCTTACAGTGGGTAGCTTAGCTAAGAAACTTTATTTGTGTTAGAGAGGTTACTTTGGAGGGCTGCTTGTCTGCCAGGACCAGGAGGAAGGTGTTTCCAAACACACTTTGAAAGGATCGTCACTGTTATCCCCATTGGCTTCAGTAGCCCTCTTGCCCCAAAATTCAGAGAGTATTTCCCTGTGCATGGGCAAGCCCTTTCAGGGAGGTTCCTCATCCTACGCACTACCCTTGGGCACCTTCATTTTCAGCTCCCTGGGCTGATAGCAGCTTTGTAAAGCAGGGAGCACTGCTAACCAGTGCTGCATGGCCATACAGCCACCAACAACCAACCCTGTGGGTGATAGGTTTATATTCCAACATCGGCATTGTGTCAGCTGTACTGGTTTTATGGTGAGATGGTCCCTGGGGGTATCAAGGAGTAACACTGCCTTAACTTTTGAGTCTGTTGAGTTATCCCTCCCCAGTGTTAACCTGATGTCCTGCTCAGGCAGGAAACAAACAGAGCAGCGACATGTGAAGGAAAGCTTTTGCAAGGGCATTTTCTTCTCTCACTTCAGTGGACTAGGATCTCGCCTTGAATGCAGAGGACCATCACTTCTTGCTCATTTTAAATTGTGGCAGTGGAACACGCACAGTGGCTTGCATGACCGCATGGCCTAAAGCAGTATGTAAGAAGCAGCAACTCACAAATTTACGTCTGTAGGATGTAAAATATGTTGGATATGTCCTTCCCAATGCCAGTTTGAAAGCTAGTTTTATAGTCATAGCTAGCTTTGCATATGTTTGAATAGTTCTCTGGTACATGATTTCTTTCAAGAGTTTCCTAAAATGTTAATGAATGTGAAAGCTGTGATTAGCATAGGAGATCATTGCTTGTAGCAACTACAGGATGTATTAGGCTACCCATCAGTCTTGTTGTTAGAGCGCTCCAAAGAATTCAATGAGGGACATTATTTACACAGTTGCCTTTATGAGTTGGGAAACTTTGCATAACATCTTACAATCCAGGCATTAGCTTTGCTACAAAGCAAGTTAGCTTCATTGATTGCAGTTCTTCACTTTGGTTACTGACCTGCATGCTAAAAATAAATTTTAAAAAGCAGATTTGAGATCAATCTCTAATTGATTTTGACTTGTTGTATCCAGTTAAAAGCACAACCAATGCTTTCTGAAGTGTTACTGATGTTCAGAAGCTTTGTGGAGCTGCATATGAGAGAAAACATCAACACTAGAATATAAGATCTCTTAATTTGGGCTTCATACGGAGTTTTAGGCACTTTAATGTCATACTAGAGTTCCAATGTTCATCAAATTCCTGTGAAGATCCTCAATGTCAATGAAATTCGTATTAAAAACTGTTCTGTGAAACCTTGCTGCCTGTAATGCTGGTTCCTTGAACCAGAAATTACGTGAACTTTTGAAGCAAAAGCCTATGCAGGATAACAGAGTGGCTGGAGAGTTTCTGAATGGGGATCAATGGGGAAGTTGCCATGAGAGCCAAACTCAGCTGCTTTGCTTTGGCTGGGGGTCAGCTGGGGACAGCCTCCCTGAGGGCTTTGGCTGGGGGTCAGCTGGGGACAGCCTCCCTGAGGGCAGAGACAGGCTTTGTGGCTCCTGTCTGTCCCCACACCTCCAGTGTGTCCAGGGTTGCTCGGCTTGCAGCTCCTGCAGTAAAGGTGGTGGAAACCTCTCTTACAGAGAAGTGAGAGGTCAGGCAGGGACCCCCTCTTCCCTGTGGTGCTCAGTGTCACTGTGATAGCACCCCATCCCACTCCTCTATCTCCAAAAATACTACCCAGCTCCCTCCACTGAGGCTGCTGCTTTTCTGGATGTTTTTTCCTGGACTGCTAGCCCTGTGCCTTTGTGAGGGGACAGAGGGAGGGGAGAGCCAAAACAGAGGACAGCCTATTTTTAGGCTGACTATCTCCCACTCCCTGGAAGGCTGGGTGCCAATTAGGTGGTGTCGCAGAGCGACACTTGCCTATCTGTAACACAGCCCTGATGGCAGCCAGGCTGTGGCAGGCACTGGAGCAGAAATGGAGCTGAGGTTTGAGCCATCTTTCTGCAGTGAGGGACCCTAAGCCTGCCTAGATTTGCAGTAATGTTTAATTTTCACTGTTGCTTCTGTTTATTTTTAACTGAGTAGCAGTCCCTCCCATCACGTTTTACACCAGAGGTCTGTACACATCATGTCATATGGTGTTTTGAAGCCCAAGTATGGGATTTTGGCTTGTGCCTTGCTGTTCATTTAGTAGTGGGATAAAAAAAAAAAAAAAAAGGTTATAAAATTTACACTCAACCTCATAATTTAAAGATTATAAAATTGTAAAGTAAAACCATGATCATCTACTCTGTCTCCAGAATAGCAGACAGCTCCTCCTAATTAGTATTGTTTGAGCTACAGCATATGCCATCTAGAAAACAGGAATTGAGGGGGATGGATTTTCCCTCCTTCAGTCTTTGTTAAATTATCAGTCTTTGGTAAACTGTGGTTAAATTATTTTCTTAAAAGTGTGCACATTACACCTAAATTATATTTCTTTTCTTCCAGTTCTGGCCACTGGACTTCTTCAATCTTAGTCTGACAGACTGCAAAGTCCTCTATAATACGTGGAGTCATAGTATTGTTGTAACTGTATTTGTCCAAGGCTGCTGGTACAGTGATTAATTCATCCCTTTACTTTCTCTTTGGTATGATTGGGCTCTCTGCAGCATTTACTGTGAGCCTGTTTTCCAGCCCTTAATTGTACTTAGTGATACTTCCCTAAACCTTTCTAATTTATCACGATAACTCTTGTGTTTTGGACATCAGAACAGAAATGCTCTACAGGGGTAATGTTCCCATCAAATTATATTACTGTCCTCTGAGCCCCGATTAACCAAGCCCTGCATCAGCTATTCTGCTCTGTTGCCCAGAAAGCAGAGAGGCCAATATTCACTCAGATCTTTCTGTTTGTCCATATAAAATAGTGCCACAACGATGGTTTTCTTCTGGTGCTTTACAACAGCGTCCCAACACCTAGGAAAGCACCACTGATGTTCAGAGTACATCTTGGCCAAGTATGTAGCAACTTTTGGGTACAGTTGTCCCCACTTGTTGATTTAGAAAGTGTAACTAGAGAAGCTGGTATATAATGTACTTCTTTATCACTCTTATATTGGAAAGAATGTAATTCTCAGCATATTATTGCTCCATCATACAGATTTTTCCTGACTACAGAACAGAAATATGTATTGAACATTTCTGTGGTGTTGTACAATACTTACAGTACTTACAGGATACCTTTTGTTTCTCATGTATTTGAAAAATTCCTTCTTGTCCTTAAAAAGGCCAGCAATGCCTCTAGCTGCAGGTTTCCTACTGTGTCTTTCTACTTTATCACTGACACCTGAGTTTACATGCATTATTCTTGACTTCCTTCAGTGCCAAAGGAGGGTGACTGCACAGTCTTTGCACTACATGGCCAATGTGGGATTTGAAGGACAGTGCAGTGGGTATTTGGAGAGAGCTTGGAAACTAGGAAAGGGAAAAGTCCCAAAATCTCATTTCTCTTCAGAAAGCAAAACACATCTGCTTCACATCACCAAACCTTGGTGTGTTGCTTTTAATAAAGGACAGATTAAGGGGGTACTACAAGCCCCCAGCTTAATACAGAGCAGTCTGGTACATGTTCTCAGATTAAATCATATGACTTTAAATACACTCTTTTTCCCCCCATGAAACGTGGTTGCAATACCATGCCACCCTCTTCTGTGTTTCTGCTAATGGCCTACACATAACTGGGACTTAGGAAAGTGATACAAGGGTCAAAATGAGAGTCATCATCCTACAGCCGCAATCTTCCTTCAGCCAAACAGTAAATTACTCCTCTCTGACTTCATCTAAGCTGAAGACTGAAGCAAAATGGCATCACTGGGACAGTCATTTGCCTCAGCATGCTCTTGCTGGGCTGAAACACTCAGGACTTCAGGAAAAGCCCTTTGCTCAGTGGGAAAGCCCAAGCTGTGAGGTGAGCTATAGCGCTGAGGCAGTGAGCTGAACACCAAGAGTTAAGAAGAGGAAAGATAACTTCCCAAATCATGATTGAATTCCTACAAGCCAGTGAGATTTTCCTTCCTTTACTGAAAGTATCAGAATTCAGTCTTTCAAACCCACTAATACTGGCATCCGTTACCAAGAGATGCAGGCCTCCTGGCTTTGACTGAACATGAACTCTTCACTGATGCATATTTATTTATTATTATTTTCTATTTCATGCTGCTGATTGTCCTAGATGCAGGGGAGGAAAATGACTTTCAAATGAGAAAATTTTTCATAAGCCTACAGCATAGCTGTACTTGGAATGCAAACTTTAATCGGTTATTTGCTGGGAAAAATGTGTAACAAAAGCACAATCTTTGCTGAGTTGCCTTTCATCCTAATGTCAGCTGTAGGATGATGTCCCTTGGAAGAAATGTGGATTCTGTGTAAAAAATTTAGACTCCTTCTAAGTACCTTGCGGCAGGGAACATCTACCTTTCTTATGTACCCTGAGAGTAATAAATATTAATAATAATGATAAACTTGGCTTAGTGGGAAATCTGTGCTTCACTGGTTTTACTGTGGAAGCAGAGTATTTTTAGTTTTGAGAATTTCTAAATCTTACTATTGGACTCAAGTGTCTTCTTCAATTCAGAAGCAGTCGGGTTCCTGTATGCTTGGTCAAAGGAATGCCCTTAGCAGCAAGGAGGCATCTCCTATTTCATCATCCCAAACCCTTTTCCTTATGCATGTTGCAGGTAGTCACAAGCCAAGTGGGAGAAAGCTCTGCTGCAAGAGCAGCAGTATCTCTCTGTGGCTGATTGCATGAGTTGTTGAGGGTCCATATCATCCCTCACCGTTCCACTGTGCCCAAGGAGCTGTTCATGCCCCAAAAGCTTTTGCTGTGCATCTAAAAACTCATAGGCACTCATGTAAGAGGTTTGCACTAAAGAGCTAGCAGAGGAGGCTATTTGTTTTCAGGCCACAACCAGAGAGGCTACTTAGCATAGTTTTACATGCTGCTTAATGTGGTTATATTGCTTTTGGGCCTGACATACTATCGTTTCATGCTGCTGTATTATGTGCTATGGATGCTTTTTACTCATTTGGAACTAGTCCAGGGGTCTCTAATGGGTATTCACACCGCATGACCTAGGTGTGCTCAGCATGACACCATCCCCTGCAGTGGGAAATATCTGCACTGGTGTGAACTGGAAGGATTGGGGAATTAGGCCAGGAGCCTGCCCTACCTTATGCTGTGATCTGGATCCTGCAGAATACTGGGGGATGCCAGAGAGGGGTGGAAGAAGGGATGCCTCTGTGGTCCCCATCACCGCACAAGGCCATGTCTTTTTGCTCCATTGTGGAGATAGCATGTGTGTGCAGAGCACTTCAGTTCAAGCACTGGTGTGCAGGAGATTCAGTGAGCAGTGAGTCAACCCCCACTGGTATTAATGGGAAACCTGACAGCATCAAAATTAGAAATAGACAGAGGATGGTTTCTCAGACTCACCTTTCCCCACACTGCTGAGCCCAGGAGTCTTGCATTCATGGCTGCGCTACTCCATCCTATCTTCTTCCTATAGCCGGTTGAGCCTCTAGGAGGGAGAGAAAGGATGAGGCAGAGGAAGGTGGAAGAAAATGCCAAGAGTGCTGGTGAAGGAAAGAGCTCTCATTCATCCTGACCCATCACCAGGATCACACTGTCTTATAGTTGTTCCTGTAGCCAAAATAACAGGTCTTAGCATTATCTGTAGCCTTTTAAGCATTTAACATAGTGGTATATTTAGCAATATAAATTGTTTTGCATATTTTGGTATTGCTAGTTTTGACCTTCTTTCCAATTTTACAGCCTCAGATTGCTAAAGTGAATGTGTGCTGGTTTTTGTGCTTTTTATGGTTTCTTGACTGCTAACAGGATTTTACATTTGATATAGTTTTCTAATTTTTCTTTTTTTTTTGCTCATATTTAAAATGCTATTTGAGGCAATAACATCTTGGTTGTGAGGCAGCCAGTTTCTTGCTGAGATGCTTAAATACAGATTGAGAAAACCTTGTTTTGGTAAGTGGTGAATTTTATGCCTGAATAGCCCACAGGGACTTCTTCAAACCTCCACAGATAGTCCCAGCATGCTCCTTCCAGTCCAGGGTCTGATGAATGATCTTTTCAACCTGTAGTTCTGCAGAGTTTCTGTCTTCACCGCCATCCCATTCCGGCCTTGAATTCTCTTTAAGAGAACATTTCCCATCAGTTTGCATTTGCTTCCTTCCAAGCAGGATCACCTCCCACCCCCAAAAGATACCACTGGATTCAGGCTGTTCATGGACAAGAACTGTATGTGAGCATGCCTTATGAAGTTAATCAGGTGTAGAGATATGTATGGCAACTTGTATGGCAATGCTCTTATATGCCCTCGGGCATTGCCTGGAGATGCTTCTGTCTGTGCATTGCTGCTGTATGAAGCTGAGTATCTGTGCTCTCACCATGTGTTTTCCTGAAGTAGGATGGCTAAAATGTGATGCTTAAGTGATCAAACACAAACCACCCTTTTGTCTTCAGGGATGCTGAATTTTTCAGCCAAGGTCTATGCTGTTCCCCAGTCCTCAAAATGGGCCTCTGCTGGGGGCCTGCCTAGTTTTTTCTCTGCATGGAGTTTGCCATACGCATTGAGGCTGTGCTGTGTGAGTAACATAGCAGTCGAAGTGTGTTGGCATGAGTGGCTCTAACTCTGATCCTAACCCCATGTTTACTCTGAAAATGCAGGCTCAACAAAACTGCTGCATATGTGTTGGGGAGCTTAGCCATGAGCGTACAACATCCGTAAAATATTTTAAAAGTAGTTGTAAAGGGGAAAAAGTTAAGAGCAAAAGGAGAAGAAAGCGTGCTGCTAGTTTAGCAGAAAAGACAATTGTACCTGCTAGTAGCAAGAACAACTTCATCATCTGATGCATGGACTTCTTCCAGCTTGTCACAACAAATATTGCACACCCAAGGCTATTTGTTACATTAGCAATAAACCAGTGAGCATAGGGAGCTGCAGCTCATGTTGGCACATGAGTCAGGCACTGGTTACCGCCTGTGCAGATATACTACTATTTAGCAAGTAGGGAAAATGTTGAAGACATGAAATAGCAACACTTTGATTTCTCCTCTAAACCGGCTATTGAACAAGCCCAAGTGCTAAGTCAAGCATCAAGTAGTAGTATTGTCTACTATTTTGCTAGGAGTACTTAAGATACCTATAACCCTATAGCTGAGGTTCCTTTGCTGTGATTAAGATAGGACCAATCTTTACTCTAGGATGGAGCAGGGCACAGGAGCAACTGTGCTTCTTCAGATCCTAAATGGCAGCTCAGAGATTAATGTAAGGAGAAACCTGCATTCAGCTGTAAATAAACGGAAGAACATTCTTTATCTTACTTTGAACTCAACCAGGATGGAAGCAAGGTATTTTTCCCAATATGTCTGAATTGCAGGGGCAGGATCTGTCCTACAGACACAGCTTAGCTCCATCACAGAGAGTGGAATCATAGCAGCAGTATAGCTGGGGCTTAAACCTTTCTTTGAGTTTTTTGCTAAGGACTTTCACGCTGAATGACACACTGGAGAAAATTAGTAGTCAGATATGGGCATATTCCATGTAACGTGCTCACCTGCTCTAGTTCATTCAGAAGGCAGATAACCTTGCATTAGCATTGACTATATTCTTGACAAAACAGTCTTAAAAGTTAGACCCAAGTTGAGTGTGTTGCAAGAATGCAACCTTGCAAAGACAGAGGCCTGAATGAACTTGGTGAGCAGTCCATTTTATAAAAGTATGTATAATCTTCCAGACACTTGAAACAAAGAAAGGTACTACTCTACAATGCAGTCGGAAATAATCCTCCAGGTTGCAAATGACCCAGAGGATACATGCCAGAAAGGAAGAAGAAAGCCCACATTACTCTTGTTAAAAGCACTTGAAGGTAGTTTCTGCTGGACATGTCTCTGATTTATCTTATTTGAGGTAAAACTACCTGGCTTTCATCAAGTTTCCTGTCTGTTCCAGGAACTGGATGACCAGGGAGACAAGTGAGCTGGACCTTCCGGAAAAGGATTGCAAAATAGAGTGTCATTGGCTTTCATGATGGAACTATGTACTCAAGGTGTATATGACTTTGCAGCCCAGGTTTTTCTCAGCATCTTGACCTGAACTGAACTATTTAGAAGATGAAGGAGTACAAAGATGACAGTAATGGGGAAAAAGCAATTAGATGAACTATCCTATGGGGAAAAAATTTGTACTACGTTGCTTTCTGATGGCAGCCTTGAGGCAGCCTTCAAGACAAGACTTGCAGGACATGCAGACAGTAAATCCTGAATCCCAGGGATGGGTACAGCAGATCTGGCCTTCAAAGTCACAGGCGTGTTGATAATTGTGTGTTAATATATCAGAAGAGTGTCAGGCTGCCCCGGGAAGTTCTCATGTGAGCAAGAGAGAGAGGACAGAACATGAGCTACCTAGAAATCAAGGAGACTGACCTTTCAGATCTGCACTGACCAACCCACAAAAAGCAATTCCAAGTCTAGTTTGGCCTCCCAGACAGCTAAATTGTACCTTCCAATTTTCAAAGCCAGAAGCTCTAGTTTGCCTGTCAGGCACTGGTTTTGAGGTGAGAACTGCCTCCAGAACCAGAGCTTGACTGATGGGAAAGCAGCTTGGATGTTGAACGGGAAGATGACCTCCCATTGTGGGCATAATTGCTGCATTCCTTGACTGGGAGAGGAGCAGAGCAAGCCTGCCTGTGTAGGACTTACATGGAAATGGCATTTTTATGGGAATGTCTGAAATGCCTCTTACAGGCACCCAGTTAAACACTCCTCTTGGTCTGGCTACAGGCCAGTCTGGAGTCCTTTGAACTTTTTGCCCTCCAGGCAGAATCCAAGGGTTGAGTTTTCCTACTGACTTCCAGGACACCAGGTCATTGCTAGCCACAGTGAAGAGCCCAGCTGGCTAAAGTGTTGCCCACAGCATTGCATGCATCTTGTTGGCCATGGTAGCAGTTTCACAGGAACGTCCAAAGGCAGGCATTGTTTTCTGTGCTTTTTGTGACACTGTGTGTACTGGCAGACCTCTCTTTTTAGCAGAGTTAGAAATCGGACCACAGCTGGTAGCCAGGCAGTCTGCCAGTGTGCTGGGCGCATCAGCCATTTCTCATGATACATAGCAGCTGAGCTAGATTTTTTTGTGGAACTTTGAAACACGTTGAGCTTGCCATGTGGGAGAAAAGTTTCTGTTAGTCTAGCTCTTGTCTGCATCCGTTTGTGGCAAGGTCACATGAGTTTGGGAGCATGTTTCTGCTGCTGGCTTGGAATATGCTTTTGGCATATTGTACATGGCTGCACAAGTCCTCTTGTTAAGATACCAAGGTCCTGTTTCTAGGTGCACATCTATGATGTGGTGCATGTAGTCAGGGAAGTAAAGCTAGAAGTGTGTGTAAGTTCAGAGGCTGTTTTTGCAGCTAGTGTGTACCATATGCTGCTTTCAGGAGAGTAGGATTTCAGCCCAACAATCAGGCTCCTGTGGGAGTCTTTCACTGCTGCTCTGCTGCCCTAGTCAGAGGCTTTGCGTGAAGTTACTATCCTTGAACAAAAATGAGAACTGAACACAGCCAAGGAGAGCTGAATGGCTTTCATGGTTTCACTGTTCTGCATGGTGCTGCTTTAAAGGCTTGATTCACATTATCAGTGTTGGTTTCTTCCTCTTTCTTCAGGACCTAAGTTTTAGACTTTACTATTTCAAGGAGGAAAAGGATAAGAGAGGAAGCCACAATATTAATCCCTGCACAGGCACACCAATTCTGCTTTTCTGAGGTGGTTATCCTAAACCAGGAAAAATAAAGCTCCTGTTGCTTTGCGAGTAGCAAAACTAATTCAGCATTGTTTCCTGGGGATCTGGCTCATTTATCTTTATCTTGCTCTTCCAAGCCCATAGTCTCTTTCTGACAACTGGTAGGGTTACATGGCAATGTGTGCAACATCTTAATGAGGATTCATTTGCATCCCTGAACTGATTGACATGCTGACTGCCATCTCTCAGAATGGGTAAGGCATTGGATCTACACCACAGTGGGGTCATTAACTGCCATTGATTTATCTTACTTAGCTCTTCATTTCTATAGGATGAGCAGGTGTTTAGTGTATCTGAAATGTTTACTTCTATCTCAAGCGTGGTTGAAATTGGCCAATGGATTCAAAAGTTATTAGGGGGGATTATAAGACAGACAGCATGATCAGATAAGCCTTTTTCCTCAGAAAACTAGGCTAAAGAGAAAAAAATCCCAAACAAAACTAGTGCAAGGACTTCCGTGATGTCCTCTGTACATCCTGGTTTTTTTCAGCGTGTGTAGTAGTTAATACTGGAAGCTCTGAGTATTTACAACTGAGTGATGCAGCATGTACAGTAATGCCACTTTCCTTTCCTCTGACTGTTTATTTACATCACACCTGCAATATTGAATGTGGTCATTCCACTGATGTGGCATCAATGCCTTGTCTCAGCAGCTGAAATCTGTCGTGTGTGCGTGAGCGGTGGCTCCAGGTTACCCGAATCTGAACAACCCATTACCCGAAACAGGATTTATCTGCTGGGAGACAAACCCCATGGATTAGTTACTGTTTGTTGCGGACTGTAAGAAAAGCCAACAGGTTGGTCATCATCCCTAGAAGTGTTTAAAGCCAGGCTGGGTGGGGCTTTGAGCAACCTGATCTAGTGGAAGGTGTCTCTGTGGCTGAGGGGTTAGAACTAGATGGTCTTTAAGGTCCCTTCCAACCCAAACCATTCTGTGGTTCTATGATTCTGTATCCTCAAGCAACTGATGTGATGAGGACTTTGCTGTTTCTCCTCAGTCTAGGTGTGAATACGGAAATATTTTAGTTGAGTAGGGATATGAGGCCATGCCCATTTCAGCCCCAAATATATATTTGACTGGCACCTTTCTCAATAGGCAACATTTTGCTGTCTGGAATATGCCAGTCCATAAATTAGTTACAGACTCTGGGAGGTGGGTAAGTCCATGACGTGCTGTGCTTGGTCTCTAGGTGAGAGGTTGCCACTTTGCATGTGCAGCAAAGCTAATAACCCTTTGATCCCTGTGCACATCTCAGAGCAAACTCTGTTAATCGTGATCCCATGATCCAGGAGGAGTGATAGAAAGGGGTTGAGTTTAATGGAGCCTTTAATCTCAGCAAAGGGTGCTGGGATGAAAGCCAGCCTCAGTTGCAAGTATTGCAAGTTATGAAGGTATTAAGACTTGGAATTTAATTTCAGGCTAAATAAAGGCATGTTCTGGGAGATGGATTTTGAAACACGAAGGAAAGGTATAAGGCTAAGATTTTTGGGTTCTGGGTTATCATGGCATTTGCAGCCCAGTTTTCTGAGTTCCTCTTTAGGTTGCAGAGCTGGTACAAATTTTCAAGCAGACATACAAATCCATAAATAAAAGGAAGGTTGTGAACCTGCTGCCCACGCACACAAATCCAGCGAGTCAGCTGGGCTACAGCACTTCTCTCTCCCTTCCTGCTCTTCTGACATCCCTGTCATCTCAGCCATTGCAACATACCTGAATTTTTACAGGCATTGGTGAGGCGCGTATGAGACAGCTTTCCAGAGCAGGATGAGGAATGAGCTCCCGACAACAGCCTGGAGAGACTGTCTTGATGCTCTGCACATGTAATGCTGGGGATCTAGAAGCTTCTGAGCAGCCTCAGAGAGGAGGCTTTATGGCTCAGAATCAGTGCTTTCAACTCCATTTGGAGGAATTCAGATAAGCTGATGGGTGACATGGTGGTTTGAGATGATGGGCACCTTCACACCTGTGAAGGAAAAAGTTTGATTTGGTGCTTGCTTGGGCTTTCAGACCTCCTGAGTGTGTCTCATCCTAACTTGTGGTGCAGCTGCACTTCTGGCATGCGGAGGCAGAGGATGGGCTGCTGGACAAAGCCTAGGAGAGCTGGGGTCCCTTCATCTTGCTGGAGAAAGATGCAAATAACTTCACACCTTTCTGCTCTTCATTCAGTCCACAGGGTGTTTGTCCAGTGACAAAGTAATTTCATCTGGGCCTCTGGATGCTACTACCAAAGAACGTAAAATAGCAATGGAATTTTGGGGGCTGGGGTTCGGTCAGAGGCTCAGAAGTTTATGCCACTTGAAAATCTCTCCTTGCCATTCCCGCTCAGCTGGGAACCTACTATTGTGAAGGAACGCTTGGTACCATTTCTAGTCTTCAGGATTAGTAATTTGCTTTGTTGTCTAGGTTAATCTCAAGCCCCAGCTATACAGCAAAAATTCAGCCAAGTTCCTTCATGAAGAAATCCGGGTAGAGGGAATTAATCTGGTGTGTGTAATGAAGCACTATGCCCAAAAGGGCCAGTAGCTGTGAGCCTGCTGTCCAGGAGAGACCATGCCACCTTTAGCCTGGCTACGTCAGGGGTGCAGCTGGGGGAAACCCCAGCGTCTCCCACCACAGCCAGAAAAAAGGCTCTGAAACCAGCTCGGTGTCAGAAAACAGTTTCCCTCCTGAAGTCTGATGTTTCCTCTCCTCCCGGGGACTCCAGAACTGCTGCCTTTTGGAAACCTGCTCTCCAGAGGCAGTTGAGAATAGATAGCTTCTGTCCCTACTTTTGTTGGGTTGGTTTATGGGAGACTTGAGTGCCCACTCTGTTGTCCAGGAAGGGGTCACTGCCCATGCCTAAAGATTGCAAGGTTCCTTGCAAAGTACTTCATGCCTCTACCCTGGCCTTGATCCCTTGGCAATGTATATTCTGTACAAGCTTTAACCAAATGCTTCTCCCCAGGCGCCCACTGAAACCAGCTCTGACTCATTGTTTTCCCTTGTTACTAATTTGTGGTGCTGTTTTTAATTCTTGTACAGCCTCACATAACCTGACTCTGAAAGACTTCTGATACTAGCTCCCACCCTCCTTATTCCTGTTCATCTTGTGTCTTATTTTTCAACTGCTATTATTTCATCCCCTTGGGGCACCTACTAAAGCTACCCCAATGACGGATGCTGCCAGACCACATCCATAAATATTAAGAAAAGCAGAAAGAGCCAGACTTGCAATTTCTTTGTGCAGTACAGTGATGGGAATGTTGTTCTTACAGCTGACCAACACAACTGCAACTTGAGATGCCTGCATGCCTGTAGATGCTGGTTAAGCTGAACTTTTAGCTGGAATGTAACTAGGTAGCATCTTGTGGTCAGGCAGAGAAGCAAACATGCTGGTTATACTGCTGATTTTCACTAGACCACTAAAGGGCTTGTTCAGGAGACTGGGCTGGTCTCAAAATGTATGCTGTACCTTGTCTAATTTCTGTTACTGGTAGAGCAAGATGAGTTTGTCATTAGATGATCTTATTTATTTGCAGAGTTTCCTGAATCTTGACATGCAAAATCTGATGTGAACACTGGACCCTGAGCATGGCCCTAGAAATGATTATGTTAACTGTCAATCTGGGATGTAATCCTTGTAGTGCAGTATCACAAGTCACCTGTCTACATGACCACCTAAATAAATCAGTGTATGATCGCCTGGTATTACTAGAGGTTTGGTATTATCCGAAAGCCTGGTGGCAATATTCAGATACCGGAAGAACAGAAAGTCTTGATTAACGCTGAGTTAGCTGTCTCTTCTCTAATGCTGTTTCCAGTTCAATGGGCGTCTTGATGATAGTGTTTGGTTTGAAGGCCATGGACTTATTGATGGTCACGGATCAAAACACCATTACTTCTAATAAATTACACTGCCCTGTATCTGTTAAGAAGTGCACCAAGAAACAACATCTATAAAGGCAAGGGGAAAATCTGAGCAGTCTCAACAAAGACTCATAGGGCTACTACTCAGAGTGAGAGCAAACATGATTGAAGTACATTTCCAGAAGTGAAACTTGGGGAATGGAAATTTGATGCTGGCAGTGCATCTTTACTGTGGACCCTGCAGCACAGTAAAGCTGGTGGTGTTTTTAGAGGATGCCAAATGCAAACTTTTCCTCCTACAGCTCTTTGTGTATCCCTCTTTGCCCATCTATCCCACCCACCTTGGATCAGATGAAGTTTTGGAAATTTGGGGATAGATAGATTAGGATTGTTGTCAAAAAGGTACAGAATATTTTTCTTACAGCTCAGGGTTGCCAGCTTGTAGTGCCAAACATTTTTGATAGACTAAAATCAGTTTAATGCTCACAGTCTCCAAAACATCACCTCTCTGTTGTTAGCTATGAGTATTAAGGGCAAGTGTTGCTAGTGTGATCTTATCTTGATAACCCTATACCCAATACTGACTGAATAAACTGACACTTTGTAAAATCAGGGATTATGAATATAAAATGATCCTCATCCTGCTAGAGGCAATCTCTCCAGATTACTATGGAGTATCTTGGCGATCTTGCTACTCTTCCAAGGATCTATGTCACTTCTTATGCTTTGCAGGCAAAAAGGAGCTCAGCGGTTTAGCGTTTTCCAAAAATGCTAGTTTTCACTTACAAAAAATGTGCAAATTACCTTCCTCTGTTTAAAACTAGACATCAGTGTTCATTATATCCTCTGTAGTAGGAAGGCAATTAGAAGACTTCTCATTTCAGAGTGCACAAAACCTGACCAAAAGTCCAGAATCATTCACTTCAATCCATTTACTACAGCAAACTCTAAAAGCAGCTGTTTGCAGAGTTCCCATATTTCTGTAGGATGAAAACTTTTGCTTTGTCATAACCTGTGAACATCCATTAAAACACAGATCATGGAGCAGAGCAGATTGTGTGGTACTGCCCATCTGCACATCAGATACCCATGCTTACTTTTTAGTAAGAGCAAGGAGCTGGATGTAATGTCATGCAGTCATAATTCTTGGCAGCTCTTATAGTTCATGTTTATTGGAAGCTGAGCTTTGGAGCATTTATCAGATCTCTTTACGCTTCCTGCATTAGTGCTTGGGTTTTTTTTCAGCTGAGCTTGCAGGCTGCTGAAACCCTGTTTAGTAGGGGAAGAGCCATGTGTCCAGTGGAGTGTTTCAGGGGGGATGACTATACTGAAAAGAAGTGAACAAGCCCAGAAACACCTGCCTGGGCAATGCATGTTTGTAAGCTTAGAGGTTTTTTAGATGTTTTGAGAAGAACAGGAAGGTAACTTTCCTGTAAAAGAGTTGAGTGTGAAATGTAGGTGCTAGCCTGAGAGATGACGGACTTTCCCCTGCAGAGAAGATGGGTTATGGCAGACTCACCTGGCGGAAGGCATCACTTTTTGCCATCTGAAGGTGGACTGCAGTGAACTCATCTGTCAGTCTTGGGATGTCATTTAGGGGTTGGGCTCAGGCTTGGAGCCATGGCTTGCCACAGAGTGGATTATATGGCAGCTGGAGGCAGGGAAGAGTTTCTAGCTGGTTCATCCAGAAACCCTCCTCATACCATGTACCATCTCAGCCACATGACCACCTTAGGAAAAGCTACAGGATTGCTGAGAATGTCTGTCCACCCTCAGTCTTGTTGTCTGCTCCCTGTGCCATGGCACTGTGGTACTAAGTGTCCAACATCACTGTGCACATAAACCAGGCATAAAATAAGGGTAATGCTCCTTGCTGTGCAGGTCTGAGGGAGAAGAAATGCTCCCGGGGTTCACAGCTCTTGGTGTGGGCTGTGGGAGCTGCAGGGAGGATGATTTCCTGGCTTTTCTGGGGCAGCCCTGAAATTCAGGAGACAAGGCTCAAAAGCATTCCTCTTTTTGTCTTTTCCCATTGCTTCCGTTTTGATTTAGGAGGTAGAAAGGCAGTAACAGAGGATGCTCCAAGGTCTACTGCTCCTGTGACCTCAGCCTCTCACAAAATAAAGCTGGAGTTTGCCCTCAGGAAGGTGATCTGGTATAAAATTTCTTATAGCACAGAATTCCTTCTTTTAATAAAAGCCCCATTTAAATAATCAAAGTCCCAGAGATGAGATGCAACTGGCCCATTTGCCCAAGAGAGTGTTTCAGAATACTTTTACCCAACAGTTGGTCTGAGATCAAACAGACTTGGCATTGCACTGTTTCCTGGATAACACACCATCATTATTTATTAATCTGAATCAAAGTGCTTGATGTTTTCAAGCTATCAGTTAGACAGAGCCTTATCGTCTGCCTCCCCCTTTTTTTTTAAATTTGTTGTGTTTCAAGGAAGTTTTGAAGCTGTTGCAGTGGGAAATCCATTGTTTAAGTGGCAGCTTGCTCATCTTTTATTTATTTCTGTAACAATCCTGATGTAACTCATTTAAAGCTCCAGAAGATCCTTGTTCATCAAGTTTTATGCTTGGATGAAATTGTAGTGATGACTTCTAGAAGAAAAGCATGTTTTCCTGGGTTTGAATAGGTATTGTCATATTTATTGCTTTGTGATTTAAAGAGATGTCATTTGTCTGAGTAATTTTAAAATACATTTTTATATTGGGATCAAAATGATTATGTAAAGTTCTCAATTTTTTTCACATACTTTAAAGATACAAAAACAGGGGTCTCAAGCCAGTGGGAAAACCAGTAATGGGATGTGATTATGGTGATTTTTGGCCTGTTTCCCATCATTCTTGGAGATAAAAGTATTCCCTCCCCTGCCCTCCCCCCCAGTGAAATATTGTGATTTTCTCTGAGAAATCTGTTCCTTTTTCAGTTTGGAGGCTTCTTTGTTGTAGAAAAAAAAATTTGTATCTCAAAGTAGATGCTCTTTACTAAAACGCTTCTCTATTGGAACAGCATTTTTCTATAGAAAAAGAGTTTCAATAGGAAATTTGCAGTCAGCTGTTACATATGACAGGCTGCACTACTCCCCTTTCCTCTCAAAAGGGTGGTTTCATACAGAACCTGCACTTCTGCATACCCCCACCAGTCGTGTGGTTTTACAAGCACATTTTCCTATTTTAAAATGTTTTCCTGTCTCCTGTTTTTGTGTAAAACATCCTCACAAAGAGGGAGGATGATTAATTGGAAACTACAGAGGAAACTACAAAATCAATTGCACTCAAAGAACTGTCTAATGTAGAAACTAAACTAATAAAAAACCCCAGAGAAATATATGTTTTTTTTTCTCTCTCTCCTTATTCAGTCACAGGAGTCTTAGCTGTTTCCTTGAAGATTTTCTGAAACAGAATTACAACCCTTATATTTTATCTTATTAGTGCTCATCTATACATTAGCTGTGAACACAGCAAACAATATTAAAAACAAAAAAATGAGAAACAAAAACCCAAGCCGAAAACTTTCTTGATGGGCTGCAGGGTTATTCTGACCATTTACACCAAAAGAAGATCTGATCCCCAAGCTGATTGTAGTTCTTTATAAAATTAATCCATAAGATTTTCTGCTCATAAATAACTGTGAAATGATTGAACTTTAAAACATAAGACTTCTCATGTGCTAAACCTCATGGAAGAATAATCTCTTGATAAATTTAGTTTTAAAGTAACGGAAGCAGAGATGATTGCAATTCTATTTTTAGACATGCGCAGTGAAACATTTCTATTTGGTTCATAGTAACACTAGTTTAAGGCAAATGAGGAAGGAGATGTGAGAATGAGCAGAAGCAGTAGGGTCAGCGTGGTGAACATTCCTGGCCCTGGGTTTGGAAGCAGTTTTGGAAAGATGAACCCAGACTGTGTTTGCCAGGATAAGGAGAAAGAGGTGATGAGTGAGGTATGAGACAACCAGAGCTGATGGCATCACCATGTCAGAAAGACTTGAAGACATGGACCTGTGTCTCTGCTGCTGGTCTGTACCTGCTAGCAGAAAGCAAAGTACACTTAAACCATCAGTTCTTGGGTTCATGACAGTATGCATTGGGTAAAATGGAGGCAGTGATGTCTGTGCTATTAGGCCATACCTAAATAATAGATACAAATAGACCAGGCACTGAGATGTGTTTCTGCTTCAGGTGGGTAAGGAGAAGAGTTAAGATAAAACAGCAGAACTCTATCACGGTCTATCTTATTGTTAGTCGCTGTGAGAGTAAATGTAAAGCATGTGAAGTGGGACTTCCCATTATATTCTTAATGCGAATCTTCAATTTAATTTATATTCATCTAGTAATACTATAAATTCTAAGAATTGAGAGGATCAGTAATGCTTTTAATGGTCTGAACTTTAAAGCTAGATGTTCTTGCTTGGACCTAAGGGCTGGCTTACATAATCTTTTTTGTGTTTTGTGACAACATTTTGTGCAGGTTTCTTTGCCAGATTCCTCCCTTTGTGGGGAAGGAAAAGGGAGATAGAAGAAGTCATGCTGAAGCTCAAAGCTGCAGTACAAAGCTGCAGTCTGGTCTACTGTGACCATTTCTTCCAGGACATCTTTAAATTCTTTGCAGGTCACTGGCTCGGAAATCAAGTGAAAAGCACAATTTCCACAAAGGATGGTGTGGTGGATTAATCTTTTCTGGCTGCCAGTTGCCCACCAAGCTGGTCTCTACCTGTCTCCTCCCCCTCCGCAGACCAGATCAACCCACCATAGATGGTTATTAGGTAAAGGGGACCTAATACACAACCATCCTCTGTAAAGGATTGTTATTAGGCCCCTGGAGAGTGTGGAATATATCCTGGAGACATGGACAAGAGGAATCTGTGAAATATCATCCAAATATGCCTCTTTTCTTTCCCCCACTTACATTTGTCTTCTCTGTCTGGCAGTAGAGATGGGCAGGAGAGAGCTGGGATCCCAGACAGCATTTCTGGAGTTAGCACTACAAGTTTCGGGAACATTTTTGGAAGGGAAGTAGAGTCCAGGAAGCACATTTTGTAGCCAGGCTGCAAACATGTGTGGGAAGAGAGGAACTATGCCATCCCACTTCTTTGACTTTTAAAATCACTATATGCTTTGACATAATCTGCAAGACAAGCCCAAGACTGGAGTAGGAAATTGGCTGTGAAGTAGGATGGATATGCATTTCCAGATCTATTTTGTGTTGTTTCATTGTGGCCCCCTAGGAATTATGGATGCCGCTAGCCTGTATTTCACTCTACTTTTTAAAATATTAGCTCAAAACTGCATTTGCCCATGTAACTGCACAATCCAGATCTGAAACATCTCTTTAATTTGTAGAAACAAAAGTCATAGAGTATTTTCCAGATTTGTGAGTCCAAGGTGAGTCTGAGAGCATCAGGATAACCTGGATGATCATGTTTCTGGGAATGTGATTGTCATCAACTAATTAAATGCATGCTGTTTGTTGAAACTGAAGATCTATACTTCATGCTGTAAAGTAATTGTTGGCTCTTGAAAGCTGTTGTAGAAATGTTAGAGTTTGCCACTTTCTGGATTGGAACAGCTCCATGCTCTGTCCCTTTACCACCATCATTTAGAAGTAGCTGGTCCTTTTCTTTTCCATGAAGAGTCAAACAGAAGAAAACTTAACACATAATCCATAGTGGTCTGAATTTTGTGGGAGACAAATTTTAGTCCAGATGCCCCTGCTCTATCAGAGAAAAGTAGTCATGCAAGCATAGACCCTCAGTTCACAGATAGATACATAGATCAACACCAAAATTAAGGTCTCCTAATAAATCATCCAAACCTTCACTAGGATCTAAAGCATAGTTTATCTCACTTGTAGACATGCAAAACAGGAGAGGTGACTCATATCCTAGTAGTGTCTACTTGTCCCTGAACGTCTAACATCCTGCATTTCTTTTGTTTGGCTATTCTGTTCCAATGCACCAGAGAAGCTAGATTTTAGTTGATTCATCCTGTCCTCTGTATGAGGCTTTTTCACAGAAGTTTCATATCCAATACATATTATTTTTTAACCAAAAATTTCTAGAATGCGTTATTTGTTGTGTCTAAGCTGAGGAACTATACTGCAGGATGGATAAAGATGTAGTGAATGTATAGAGAAGGAGGCAGTACTTGAATTATTAACACTACATGGCAGAGTAAAAATTGAGATCTGACCAAAATCTGTCTTTTTTTTTTTTGTCAATTTTTTGTTCTTAGTTGAAATTGCCTTGAAAGTGGGAAAAAAAAAAATCAATGTTCAGGAGTGCAGTAATTTTTGTATCATTTTAGGCTCCTATCAGAGTAGATGCTATTATATCTCATAGACATAATGACATTTGGGGGCTCTTACCGTGCCTCCAGTAGTCACATGTTATTGTGGGTCTCTAGCACAGAAACAACCCTGTCTTTTGGAAGGGATTTAGGGTCAAGATATTGGATGATGTCTTGGTGCAATTGCTGTTTATCACATCTATTAGTAGTAACAAAGTTATTTTTGGGAATAGTGTTTTTTTCTTTCAGGTAGTGCAAACAAGTTCCCAAATTATGGAACCAGTGCATTTTCCATTTAGCAAATGTCCTGCATTGATAACATCGTCAGATGTTTCTCTTTCACAGGCCACTTGATGTGTTATTTTTGGTTTTACTCATTGACTGTTTGGTCCCATAAGGTAAATTAAGCAAGAAGCCAAAACAGGGTTCGCATTACTAGGCCACTATTGTATGCTTCCAGTGCATTGTGCCTCTGGCCCAACTCAATATCACCAACCACTCAAGCATGCACTGTTGACACATAAATGCATATTTGGATGAGGCTTGTTAGTAAATGCAATGTCCCCAGCAGTTTTATTTGGATGATTATATTATTGCTAATTAACAGAAAATGTCATGACTTTTGGAAAATAATTATTTGTGCAATGTGTTATTTACTCTGAAAAATTCTTCCATGTAAAAAGATGAGGAAATTATATAGAAGAGAAGGGGAGGAATATTCAGGAGAGCCACAGGGATCTCAAAAGCATGAGTCTCATTGACATTAGTGCAACACAGCCAAAACCACTCCTGGTAATGTTACTTACTCATACACCTCTAAAATAATCCATGTTCACCACTCTTTAGATGCTTCCCATCGTTTGCTCAGATGCACTTTAGGTTTAGTTAGTGTCAGAAGAAATAAAGTTTAATTCAGCTAACCTACCAGTGAAATGTAGTAGCTGGAAGGCATCAATCTTGGTGCTAGCGTTAAAGGCTACTAGGTATTAAAAAAAATAAAATCAAAACAATGAAAAATCCCTGGCTTCCCTGCATCTGCGCTTCCGTTGGCTTCATTTACATAATGGTTTAGAGCATTATGTAATTCAAATCAAATCGCTGTCAGTCAGCACCAGTGTCCATTGCATCTTTTCCATGAAGCTACTCCGAGTCACTGAAATAAACATATCTGAAAGGAATGACAGAAATTAAATAACTCTGGCTCTCCGACACCAGGGGTCTGACCCACCACCTATTGCAGTCACACAAAGTATTCCCCTTGATTGACGTGTGCTGAGGATTGCACCCCCAGAGCCCGTGTAAGCTCTTAACTCTGATTCCTAAACTTGGCAACCAAAACCAGGCGGTTTTCAATCTCAAACGGGCAGAATACTCCTCCTCTTTGGACAGTAATAATCTCTCTCTGTCTCTCAGGGGGGAAATCTCTTCCAGCAGAGTGAAAGATCCACCAGCTTTATCCAAATAGTATTGTCAAATTCACAATGCACTAAATAATGAATTAAATCTTTAATATACCACAGCAAGCAGCAACCAGCTACTCCCAGATAGGGTCCCTGTTCAATTTGTCCTTCATGAGTTACTATTTCCAATACCAGGGACGATAATTTTTCCAGTACACGTCTAAATCTGTGCCTTTACCTTTTTTTTTTTCTTCTGTGTATTTTTTGTTGCAAAGGCATTGAAAATGCCTGCCAGTAGCTGTGGCTCCATTAGCACTGAACACCATCCAAGACCATAGGCAAATAGGGGCTCTGCATCCTTGTCCAGGGGAATCTATCATGATAGACAGAGGTGAATTGCAAGGGACAAAGAGAATAAAGTAGCTGTGCCAAAATCACATAGGATTGTGTGAATGTCACTTGGGGGTTATCACTGTGGACAAGGAGAGGTTTGTGGAAAGGTTATGTTAACTTGGAACAAAGTAGGGGAGAGGATGAGATTGTTTTCTTAGCTAATGAATAGGAAAAGGATAGAGGAGGAGAAGGGTGAGAAGCTGGGTGTACTGTAGGTGTATGGATGGGGTGGATTTCAATGGTGGCAGGTGGTCGTGGAGCAAAGTGCTCCTGATGGTGCAGTCTTGGCAGGACCTGTTGTCTAACGTCATGTCTGTGGGATGCAGGAGAGGGACCTGCCGTCTCCCACAGCTTAACTCTGTATGGTTTGGATCCTTCTGTCCCAGCCCTTCAACGTTCAGTATTTTCTTGACCTTTCACCTCAGCCTCTTTTTGTTTCTGTCACCTGAAAGAAAGCAAGCCTGTATTGCTCCATTCATTATTGAAAATGAAGTTCAGTTGTTATATCATATTTGTCTCTTAGTTCAATGCTAAAATTATGAAAGAGGTCCTAGCTTTGCTTATAGAATTTCACCCATCTTTTTTGATGTAAACATACCTCTTCTGGTGATAGCTTTTATAAGTCTCTTGGTTTTCTCTGATGATGAAATGTGTCTCTGTAACTTCGATGGGGAGAATCAGGGATGTCTTTCCTATAACTTTGTGGTAATATATCAGACAGCTTTCTAGCTGTGGCTGACTCTCCTCTAGAAGCATGCAGCCAAGCTTTTGGTGTCCAGCATAAAACCTGCTTTCTTTCAGCAGTGTAACTTTCCCATAACGGCTTCAGAATATATTGTAATAGCCATTTTACAACTTCCTATATCTGTTAGAACGTCTTTACAAAACACTCTGTGAATAAAATGGACTAGATTTGATATATTTTATTCATGTGAGCATTCAAAGCACCTAAGGGTGTGAACAGTGTATATTATATTTGGCACAACATGGAGTTCCCCTGTAGATTTCTTATTTCTTGTTCAAAAGTTAGTGGCTGCATCCTGAGCTGAAAACAATCCTCTTTCTTGGTAGCTCTTTGCAAGCTCTGTTGGTTCAGAGTAGCAAAGACAAAATCTTTCCCTGGATCCGAAGGCTAAGTAGTTTATAGTAAAATAACTCTGAGGCCAATCTCCAATTAATTGAAATAGACATGAAAACCTGTTGGGTGCAGAGATTTATAGTTTTCAGCAAAACATAGAGATGTGCGTTGGTAACTATGATGAGCTGCTTCCCTCTTGCTTAGTTAAGTCATTTGGTTGCAGCATAATTTGAAATAAAAACACCTGCAAAGAAGGCAGAATATTTTTAGCTCACTAAAAGTATGTATTTTATCATAAGATGAGACTTAGTGCCAGCATTTAGTTCTTGGCATAACGTTTGTCATCCCCAAATACTGTTTCAATATCAGGATGAAATCTTCTGAATTCATTTCCTTTTAGCACATGTTTGCTTTTGGAAGACTTTATCTTATCAATAAGTCATTGGTAGTGTCAGAGTGCTGCAATTCTGATGAGCGAGATGCCAGCAAAACTCATTAAACTGGATTTAAAAGAAGATAGAGTGTAGGCAAAGCTGGTTGTGATGAAAGACTTGTGGGTCAGTGACTCTGAGATTTCGGGTTGGACATTTTAGGTTGTTTTTTTTTCCCAGAGTTGTGAATGCATGGGATCTTACTTACTTATTTCTGCCTTTGGTCAGCATGCATGGTGAAACAAACAGGGCTCATTTTAGGAAATCTGTGTTATGCAATGCCATGTCAACCTGCAGGTTTGCCTTGTGACGTGGGCAGCAGGAGGAACTCTCTCTCACAGCTCCTTCTGCGTCAGTCCAGGGCTGATTTCAATGCTGTTTTTTAACTAGATCTCCTTCCGGAGCTAAACATTGCAGCCATTTCCATCAGATTTTTGTGGAATAAACCCCTTTTCCCTTGCAGGGAAGCCATGGGAGCCTCCCTGGCCCGTGGCAAGCACCACTTTTTGCACCCTTGGCTCTGAGCTCACCCAACAAGTCTCTGGATGAAGCAGCACTTGCAGATCGCCCTCACATCTGCAAAAATCCCCCAGGGTTTTCCAACTCCCTGCAAACTTGGTTACCTATTAGGCCATTACTTTAAAATCTCATTTATGCATTCGCTAGTGTGAAGGTACTCTCTTTAAAGAAAGCATTTCTATCTGAGTATTTCTGGTCCTAACAGATCACATCCCAGCTGCCGTGACTTCCCTGGGATAGGTAGAGCTGTGATGATTTACGCCAGATGGAGATGAGCCTGATTATATGTGTTAGGAACACATCCCACAAAAAAATCATTGTTCATTGTCTTGACAAAATTGTGCCTGTTGAAAAAAAGAAGGAAAGCAGCTATTGGTTTAAGCAGAAGTAGTGGGTGCACTGTGTAAAATTTCAAGGACTGTATTATTCAATTCCCCCTTGTTTCGATGTGAGCACACAGACCCTCGAAGTGTGTAGTAACAGCAACTGAAATTTTTCAGCTAAAAGAGAATTTCCCATGATACCTCCTAGCTGTGGAATGTGAAGTGCGGCATAAATATAAGTGAATTAAGTCTCAAGAGGTTGCCTGTTGATTGTCAGTAAAATTATGAAGAGCGTCTAAGTCACCTAGACTCCTTTAGCCTCTTGATCTCTATGTATCTATCTTTATGTAGAAAGTCTTTATTTGATCTTAATTAAAACCAGGAGTTCTCAATGAAGTCATTATTTCATGGTTGGAATAAAGCTTCCTTGTGATCCCATATTACCTTGTAATCTCTTTTCATATGATAAAATGTTTGTGTGTATATGTGTATAAATTTTTGCATAAGAATTTGAGAATCTAGGCCAGTAACATTAAATTAGATGTGTCATTGTATTGTTCTTTATTTCCCTAGCCTATTATTCTCATGTTTTACAGTGCTTTGCAGGTCAAAGGAAAATGAGATTATATAGAAAAGAGTGGGGGAATAAAAGGCAGCTGTGCTTCATGCAGTCTCAAACATTTAAAAGAAATCCATTCTCATGACTGTTTTTGTTATCACAGCAGTTAGAAATGCAAAGTCTCTATTTAGTCACAAACGTTTCTTAAACAAAAGGAGAATTTAGGAGTCCTGATTGTTATTTTGTAACATTTAGGTCTACCAGAAATGCAGTGGAAGCATACTTGCTGCTATGGGCTATCATCCATCTTCCCAGCCCATGGTCAGTAGTAGCTTCTTGAGCGGCATCACAGAAATCAATAGGCTTTAATGGATACAATCCTAACAGAGATGAGCAAGTCTGATGGTATCTAACTTTTAGCCTGTGAGTGCCACTTTTATGTTTTTGATCTTCAAGTTTGACTAATTTATTATCATTGCTAAGTGTCTGAAATATATGCATGCATGTCCATGATACCATGCCAGGCAAGAAATCCTATGCCATCATGCAAGCAGAAGATGGAGATGCAAGAAGCTGTGACATCTATGAAGTCAGTGTGCAACAAGGTGTAGTGCACAGCAAGGACATCAGCCTCTGCTTCTGTTGCTTCTGTTTATTCTGGAGGATAGGACCTCCCTGATGGCTTCTGTCAGCATCCTGAGCCATGATAAGGGGTTGGTAGGTGCTAGGGTGGTGGTGTGAGTCCACAAAGCTCATGCAAGAGCAGGAGGGCAGCTAGCTGGAGGTGAGCAGAACCCACTTTCCCTGTATTTGCATATCTGCAGGCAACTTACAATCCAAAGTGGTCTTTTGTGTTGGTGTTGGTCACCCATCTATACGGAGCCAAGGAAATGCTTGCAGGGCATGCAGGTCATGTTCTGAGAACCTGAAAGGTCTTTTGAGCTGGGGTGGTTGAAGCCTACGAGAGCAGGGCTAAAACTGTAGTGGAAAATGGCATTTATCTTTCTGAATAAATACAGGTGCTAGCAATATCTTACTTGTTTGTACTGTTCTTACTTCTTGCCATGCCTTAGAAAATATGCATCTTGGGGCTTTATTTTCATATGCACATTTTGTTTACATAACTAGTACAGTTTTATTAGCAGGAACCGATGTTAACTGACAAAGCAAGAGCGAAATATTCATTCTGTGCATGGTGATATCACAGAAACAATGTGTTTGAAGCCTTGTACTTCGAAAATATGCCTGAGAGGAATGGAAAAAATTCAGGCTTATATTGTAAAAATGTGAATCACAACAGCTATTATCTCGTAAGAAATGGCATTCCAGCTCTTTGATTCAGTCATTGATGATTTCCCTTTTTAAGCCGTGGTTCTTTCTTACCTTCTTAAGAAACGTCTGGGCTAACCCTGGCTATTTGTAGATATGTCTGCAATTCATAGATCAAAAGAAATTAGACATAGAAAGGACCCATGAAATTATCTTGTCCATTTCCTGAAAACATATGAAATTGAAAAAGAATTAGGCTAAGTATATATACTAAAATTTGGAACTTATATGCAATATTAAGACAAAACATGTCAAGATTTTGCAATTGTAAGGATGATGCAAAATGTATGTTTATAAAAGAACAGTAAATAGAAGAGTAGCAAAAGTTCTAACAAAGTTTGTATAGGATTTTCTACTTCTTCCTAGGCAGTTTATTATCTTTCAGGAATTTGCAGATAAAATTGAAAAGGCTTTGTTTTGACCAGCTAGAAGTTGATTCAATTTTCTAATAAGAAAAGAGCTTTAAACAAATATAATTCCCTTTAAAATAATTAAAACTTCTAATTTTTATTAGGTTTTTCTGGCTATTTTATCTCTCTCACCATCCCCTATATTTAAAAAAAAATAAAAATTGACCATTGCTATTGCCAGAATGGCTTCTTTCATAATTCTTTAAGGAAGTCTGAGAAGGATGCGGAATTTTCTTGTGAAGATTCAGCTTTTGTAATCAAGGAAGTTTTCTCCATTGCCCTTAGTAGAGACATTCCCCACATTCTCTTGTCATCTCAGTGAAGTACTTGGTGGGCCTCATGCTGTATGGCCATGCCTCCAATTCAGCTATGTGGAGAAGATGGTGTAGGGGTGGCTACCACCAGTTTTCCAGCAAAGGGAATGTCTCTGTAGGTTAGAGGCAAGTAGTTGGTGTGATGTGAATTTCAAGCACCTGCAGATGTTGGGGGGTATTAACTCTGGGTTTCTGTGTGCTTCTGTGTCTGCACAAGCCCAGGCCAGCCACAAAGTCAGAAGGCAGATTGAGCCCTTGCCCAGGGCTTTGTAGGCTGTCTTATGTTGGCATTAGCAGTATGTAAGGACAAAAATATATAAAATGAGATGACAGGTTTCTCCAGACTAGTAGCCTAGGAAGAGCATAAAAATAGGGCAAACGTAAGTAGTCTTTCTTGCATGCGCTCAGGTTCTGCAGCTAAGGGATTTTCTCAGAGACAGCATCTTTGTGTTTAAAACCATTAATCTGTGATTTGATTTGGAAGGTCTTCATTCTTGTATTATGAGGAAAAGTGAACAATCATTCCTCATTCATTGTCTTCACAGTGCTCATGATGATTTAGACCTCAACTAGCCGCACACTGTGGCCTTGTCTCCTGTTTAGAGTCCTGGTCTGTGCCCTTCCAGAAGTACAGATCAGCCACTAATTTTTGTTATTCCCTTTGGGTCTGAGACAGGTTTCACTGCAAAGAAACAAAAATTGAGATGACAACAAACTGAGAATTCTCTGGCCACCTGTACTGATGCCATTTATAGAAAGTAAAATTCTATTTGCTTGCACTGGTGCTGAGTCACAAAGCATTGAGCACAAGAAAACTCAATTTGTGGGAAAGCTTCTAATTTCCTGTTTTTCAGGAGGAAGGGGATAAAACAAATGATGTAGGGGGAGAGGGTAAAGGAATAAAGAGAATAAATCTAAATAAAGAAGAATGTCAGAGTATCCAAACTCCAGGAAGGCTAATTCATTTTAGCCCTGCTTATTCAAACAAGCAGTAATGCAGAGTATAATATACAAGCTCCACTAAATCATTCCTGTATGATAGGCTGTGCTGTGATCAATGACAATTTAATGAATTCATTTTAAAAGTAAGTCAAAATAGGAAAAAGTAGTTATTTGAAAGAGTACTTTACTAAAATAAATTGAGTCAATAAATATTCTATTTGTCATGCAGAGTCCAGTTTAAGTCTTGTTTGCTAAGAAAAATGCTGTCACCACAGAGCCTAGTAGTAGCAAACTATCTGGAACTATCCACTGTAAACAGACAAATACCATCTGAAAGCAGAAAACAATTGCGGCTGAACAAAGAATTGTACACTGCACACATTGACAAATGCAATGGGGTAGCCCACCTCAAAATCTACTATTTTGTTTGTCTCCAGCTTATATACTGATTCAGTATGAATGGTCTGCTGGCAGTAGAAAAACAAGGGATGTGTTTCTTCTATGAAATGAGTTTTAATTGTTGTGTAGTGAGTGTTTCTCTTGCTGGAAAAAACATGCCATGAAATTCAGTATGAAATTGCAAAATACGGCTTTAGTGAACTTGGATGGATTTGTACAGGCTACTAGAATGGGGATAAACATCCCTTTTCAAACAGAATTTTGTCATTAATTTTCACAGCTATACATGTTGTTTAGTGCAGATACAAGACGACTTTTTAATCTGCTATGTATTTCACACTTTGCTTTATTCATGTAAGTTGAAGGGATGTGGCAATTCTCAGTCATTTTAATTCAGATATGGATTGGAAGTGTTAACAGTGAAGCACCATCAACCTGAGATGGTCAGGCCTCACAGGTTTGGGTTAGATGTTCGATCTGGTATTGGATGGATGGAGCCTATTTTTCAGATGTGATGAACTGGCAGCAGTGGATATTCAGCTTGGAGGGCTCTCATGAAGGTCCCGGGATTTGCCAAGCACATTTGGGGTTCTAACATCATTCAGATTGTAGGGTGTGAGGAGAAGAAAATGCACAGAAGTCTTGTTGGATGTTTTGAAAATGGGATTCGCTATCCCAAAGGAAAATAAAAATAATGTTGCAAAACCCTAAGATAGAGATCATGGAGAATTTCTGTGTGATTTAAGAATCTGAACTTGACCTTTCACTCTTTAAATTTGGAATAGAACAGCTGGGGCATTTTTAGAGTTTGCATCATGTGGCCAGAGATTGGCTGCTTTAAATCTGCCCTGCAGTCATCTTAGGCACATTGTTCATCCACTCCCAGAGCTGCATTTTCAAAAATGAGTTAGGAATCCAAATCTGTGTGGCTTTCTATGAAACTTAATCTTGTATCAATCTAAGTTACTCCTTATTTTGGATTGAGGATCCCAAGCGCCTGAAAAACTTAATACTCCACAGCCTATCTACGAAGTCTTTTTTGCTCTAATTGTGAGTGATTCTTAATTGAAATTACAGTTTCGGTCATTTCTATCTTCCTTGATCTTCTACTCACCTCATAAAAATAGCTGTTTTCCTGATAATACATAGCCTGCAAGTTATTCGGGTTATTTTTTGTCATTTTGATGGCTTTGTTCTTCTTGCTTTGATCTTGTCACTAACCTTTGGTACTTTTTGTTTCAGCTGTTTCCACTACTAGGAGTAAAGACCAGAAAAGACAAAGCAGGATGAAAAGATGGCTGACTTCTTGTTACCACCGGGTACTAACAGCTTCCACCGGTTCACGCCTGAATCCTTGGCTGCTATTGAGAAACGAATTGCGGAGAAGGTCGCAAGGAATGCGAAGCAGGAATACAGAGAGCAGCTGGGTGAAGATGAGAAACCTCAGCCTCAGTTTGATTTGCAAGCTTGCAAGAAGCTGCCCGATATCTATGGGACTGTTCCTCCAGAGCTCATTGCGGAGCCTTTGGAGGACCTTGACCCTTACTACAATGATCGTAAGGTGAGCACCAACTAGCCATCCTGCTTCTTTGCTTTGCTGTTTTGAGGGCTCTGGTTGCTTTCTGCAGCCAGTAAAAATGTTTTCTTCCACATTAAGGATCAGAGTTTCAGCATGAGCAGGGATCCCACAAAACATCTAAGTGTGAGGGCAAAGAGGGTTAAAAAGCATAATTAAAACGTTGGTGTTTTTAGATAACTCTGAGTATGAATATACAGTGTCTGAAAAGAGCAGAACAGTAGCTGAGTTAAATTAAGCCAGAGGTTTTTATCTACCCTATCTTGTTTTCTGCATGAGCCTTGACTCTTCACAGATCTGTTGTTTATCACTTAAGCCCCTTAACATTAAGGGCTTCTGGGTGGCTTGAGTCTTGGGCTAGCACTCTGCACAAGAGCAGGAGGCACTTCCACAACTGTTCCTGGAGAGCAGATAATTCTTTTCCTGCGAAAGGATAGTTCAGGACTGTTTAAGATGACCAAAACAGAGCTGAAGGGAGATGTGAGTAGCATGTGCAGTGCTGGCTCTTTGCAGAAGGGTAAGCTTCGTCCCAAAGCAAGCATCACCTGATGAAGAATCACGTGTAGGTTGGAACAAAGCCACAACAGCACAAACAGCTTCTGTCAAAAGGCTGTTGACAGCAGAGCTGGGCTGGTTGCTTACTACAGGTCATTCCCCTTTCCAAACATTTCACAAAACTGAGGACAAAATAAAGCTTGGAAGCACAGCGTGTTTTTAGGCAGCTTCTAGTTCTTTCAGGTACTTATGTTCCCAATTTTGGGCTATGCTATTTCCCATAATCAATGAATTAATGTGACCACAATGCTACTTCTACTAAAACAGTGTAGAAACAGGTACAAGAACTACAGAATAAAAGTTAAATTAATAAAGACAAATAGATTACTTACCTGGAAGGGCCAGAATTAATTTACCTTTTAATTTGCCTGTTATACCTGGGCACAAGCAGCAGGATATAGATTTGCAATTTTAGTGTCATGAAGGTCTTAGACTCCAGGTGGGAGAGTTGCTTAGAGTTTATCTATCGGGTGTCCTGATCCTGTCTCTGAGTGAATATGAGTTCCCCTGTGCATGCTGGAGCATCTGCAGAGCTCCATAAATTGGCCAAGCATCCAATTCAGCATTACTTTGGATTTAAGATAATTCACAGTATTGGTTTCCTCTGCTTATATTAACTTGAGTACAATGACAGTGCCTTAGTGCCAGGGTCAGGTCCTGCGGTGAAGCTGTGCCTCATGCAGCTGCTTACTTGGTGAGACAAAAACATCGACTGAGAGCAACAATGGGCTCAAGGTAGAGAAAATGGAGTAACAATATAGTAAGGACTCTGGCACTTGGAAAAGCACATCATAGAAGTCCCTCCACCACATTTTAGTCTCTGGGTAATTTTTTATCTTTAAAGGTAATTTCACTCTCTTCCCATCCCTGTGAAAGAGGTGATGGCACAGGGCCCTGTAAGGACTGAAGGAATGAAAAATAGTTGGGATTTTGCAATAGGACAGGCAACAGCTCTGCTGGGCGGGTCTTGGACAAAACTCTTCACCAAGTGAAAAGGAATTTGGGGGTATTTGGGGGAGTGGGGAAGAAGTATGGGATCCTGGCAGGAACTTTCCAGTGGGACATGGGCTGGGAAAAGCTGAGCATAAATGAAAATACTGAACGTTCTCATTTTCTTTCATTTTGTTTTCCAGACATTTATAGTACTGAACAAAGGGAAGACAATCTTTCGATTTAGTGCCACTCCTGCCTTGTATATACTTAGTCCTTTCCATCCAATCAGAAGAGCAGCAATTAAAATTTTGGTACATTCATATCCTTTCTGTTGATTTCCCTCCTCGTGTATTTTATATGGTTCTTAAACACAGATGGATGAAAGTCAGAAACCATTTTATTTCATTAAGCTGTTTTAAACCTTTTGGCTGAATTAGCTTGCAGAAGCAGAAATGCACTTGGATTTTTGGTTTGGTTCATTTTATATTGTTATGTGAACTGTGAAAATGGCTATATTATACTGCTGGCATCAGATAATGTGAACTGCTTTGGAGAGTATGCTGACTTTACTCAGGACTAAAAGGTGTGAAGGGCCTGAACATGTTTAGTAAAGAGTCAGTGCGAGAAACTGGGTGTAGTACCTTAGGAAGGGAACCAGGAGGTTGGAGCATACCTTGGGAAATCTACACTGATGGAGAGCTTTGCTACTGAGCTTTTGAGCAGCCTCTTCCATAAGACTCTGTGACACCCTATGCAAATGCAATTTAGTTTCGAACTGCCTTAGAAATTAATTATTTTGATCTCCTGAAACAAAACATTTTTAAAATTGTGTTTTGGTTTGTATTTTGTTTGGGGTTTTTTTAGTTTGCTTATTGGAATGTGTTATACAGCTAGGAATGAAGTACAGGCTTGCCTGATGGACCTTTCGATCGAAGGGTGATGCCTAATTTCCCTTAGCTCTAGTTCTGAAGTCATGCAGGATATGTCGCAGTGGTTGCTTTTCACTTGGTTTTTAAACACTGACACAGAAACATTATATTCTGACATAGTCATGCCTCTCTGGAAGACCAAACAGACACAAATGTTTAGCTTTGTGCGAACATTACTAAAACCACACCTTTTTTCACAAGTTGCCTTCTTTTTCTCTGGTGCACATGGGAGACCTGGCAGTGATAATTCAAAGACTCCACATGGAGCTGTGATGATCGTGTGACGTTTCAGTGACAAAAATCCCTCATCTGTAATGCTCAAGTCCACCACAAAGAACTAATAAGTACAAAGCAGGTAGCATCTTAGAATCATTAGTTTATTATCAGACTTGAGGGAGGAAATAAACTAAACAAACTAGGCCACAAAAATAACCAACAAAACAAACCAGGAAGAAACCAGATTCCCAGTGGTTTGCCATATAGGGAGAAAAAAAATGAGAATATAGATAATCTAGCAAAAGAAAAAATAGGCAAAGCTTCTAGTTACAATAATTCTATGCAAAAATGGGTGTGTGATATCAGCCAAGATATTATTATGATTACTAAGAATACACCATAGAATTTTACAGAGAGATTTGATTATGGATCAGATTATACATGCAAGCAGTGCAGCACTTGCTGCTGCATACCCAAGTGTTTATTAGATACAGTTACATCAGCACAGCCTTGCTGAAGTTAATTGAAGTCAATGAATTGGCAGAGGTATGGCTAAGAGAAAAAAAGCATGTACATTTGAATATTGCCTCCAGCTTTGGAGACCTGTTCTGTCTTCTGCTCACTTTCTTCTACACCCCCTGATGTAGCCAAGAGGTCACAAGTATGTGTAATACACAGGAACTACATGATCTTGGTAACAGTCAACCAAAAGTTAAGTATGCAATAAATCCTTATGACATTACTTCTGAGGATAAAGACCACAGAGGAGTGAATTTGAAAGATACATCAGGAACAGAAATATTGTAAATTGTGGGAGTGGAGAGTCACAATATAAATAGCATTTTAGACTCCAGTTATCACCTTGTGCTGATAATGTCAGGAAATCCAACAGCTCAATCTTTGGCAAGCTCAGGCAGGAGGCAACAGCTGTAGTCCCACTGGAACAGTGATGAAGTTCCTGCATTAGGCACTGATTTGTTTTCTGTCAATAAAGATCTTTCACATCAACCCAAAAAACAAACGCCAATTGGCTGAGCAGGCAGTCAATATCCCAGGCAGAAAGGAGCCTGAATCGGCAAGTACTCAAGCAGATAATATCACAGACATGAATCTGGGAACCAGATCTATTGTCTTGCGTGAGTGTAATCAAGCAATCTTTATTTTCCTCAGGGCAAAACCCAAAAAAGAGCATTAACAAATGGTGCCCTGTCACGGAAGTGTCTGAAGCATCTTCTCTAGTAGATGCAATATTTCCATTTCAGTCATTAAGTGTACCATGAAAGCTAACAGTAGAACAGAATAGAGAGGACAGAGTAAAATTGTCCTTTCTAGAAGCTGTGGGTGTCACATTTCTTGTTTAAGTAGCTGTATATGGAGTTCTTCCTCTGAGACTTCAGGCAGGATACATCCTGTATATTCAACTGCTCATCCAGCCAAGCCTAATTAGTCTAGTCATTCAAAAATACAGTCTTCCAAGGGAAAAAACATCCACAACCTCCTAGTAAGGTGAATTACTTCAATTAACAATGTATTCCTAAAGCTTTTGTAGATATTTCTCCTCTTCTTCAGAGTCTAGGAGGCCTTATGAAAGAACCATGGGCCAAACGGCTGTCCAGAACAAGACCCTGGTCCATTTCTGTCACAGAGGACACAGGGAGTGTAGGTCTGCATCCCACTGGATGAATGCTTTTTGCCTTATGCATCGTTATTTGCTATTATTAGTATCTTCCTTTACAAACTCCACCTCCTAACATTTCATTGATGTCTTATGCTTAAAAGACGCCTCTTAGTTCTTCCTGCCTGAAAGCCAAGGACCATTCTGTGGTGTCCTTAGTTTCTCCAAGCAGTTTGCTGTCCTATATAAAATCATAGCAATTGCTATTTCTTGTTTTTCTAGGTATCATAGGTAGCTGCTGTTTGCCACAGATCCAGAATGGGATTTTGGCCAAAATTACCTTCCTTGATGTAAGAATTATGGATTCTGGCCCATTAAAAAACAAAACAAAAAAAACCCCAAAACAAAACCAAACCAACCCAAATTTCCAATCTTTGTTCATATTTTCTGCTTGCAACGTTTCTCCTGTCTGATTTTACACACTTTCCTCCATAAGGGAAAATGAGACCTTGTCAAGCACCAATTATATGTACTATTGATTGGGACTAACCTTTGCTTGCACATATTATATGTAATTTGGCAATGATCACTTAAAAACCTCTAATATTCAGTCTGCTAATTAACAATTATCCATCATAATGAAGTCTAGAACAGAGGTATGCTGTGTTTTACTCAATAACTTTGTGCTAGGAGATAAAATTTATAAGTTTTAGAACCAGTTTGTGCAAAACTTACTCTGTAACTTCAAATTGGAAATCATAAGTTTAATTTATTGCAAAAAGAATCCTGGTGAGTAGCTTACTATATTTGGGTTGTAGTCCATAACAGAGTCCAACCCATACTTCTGAATGTGTTAGCCATGTAAACTCATGGATCAGTAGGTTTTCAAAAATCAGAATTAGTAGCAGTTCTAAGATAGGTAACAGTCAATGTTGTTAATATACCTTATCTCAATTTCGTCTTTTTACTTTGTGCTTTCTGAGTAGATCATCAACACTGACTTTTTGTAATGCAACCAATTGCATTAGATTTCAGGTAGGAATGCTAATTTTCATTCTGTAGGATTTTTTTTTTTCCCCCTCTTTCTTTTAATACAGATATCTGACCTTGGTGCATAACCATTTGAAATGCTTCATTCTTTTATGTTCTTTATAGTTTCCAGCTTGGTCATGAAACTCAGTTTGAGTTCATAGAGCATTTGGTGTCCCACAGCTGACCCCTTACATTTTCAGCCTGTTTTCTCTGGTGTATTCTCTTTGGTGTTTGAAAAAGGTGATGACACCTGCCTGTAAGTGAACATCTGTTAGACTCATCTTACACCAGAAGGAAACAGGGATGTATAAATCAGACCAGTGATCCTAAAATAGGTGGTTATAGACAAATTTCTTTGCTTGGAATTGAATTGAAGCACAGTACTTTTTTGGCATGGCCTGAAGATACCACTCTGTTTTACTATTGTTGTTTTCATAGCATTTCACTGTAGTTGGAAAAAGTAATCCAGTGTTTTCTAGGCTAGCTGCAGCTTATAACCTAATTGTGTTAACCAGATGGACACAAATTACCGAAACGTATCTCAAGCTGATGTGAGAAAATGTGACTGGCTATCAGATATCCATCCCAGTCCTTCAGTAGGTGTTGGCTCAGAATTGGAAAATGTTTGTGAGATGAGCAGTCCCTTTGAGTTCAATTACTGATTTCTGCAATGGCACTGGGGAATATGCAGGTTGGTTGCTACCAATTTAGCTTTGCAGTTGCTTATGTGGCCCATAGGAAAACATTCCACTGTTTTCAGCATAGATTTTGACTCTGCAGAAAGACAGTTTTCATGCAAATGTTTCAGAATGTATTCTTGGATCACTATTCTCAAACAAAATATGACACCTATGGAATCAGTAAAAAAGTAAAAACCAACCAGCCAGCCAAACACCTTACATATTTTTTTCTTTTTTTTGTAAAGAAGGCAAAACAGATTAATATATGGAGGCTACCAATCTTTGCTGGGAAGGATCCCATCTTATTGACTGAGCTGTAGGCTGTTTTCCTTTTCCTTGTCTTCTGTCCAATTAAACTCATTAGTTAAACTTTCTCCAGTAGCATGAGACCTGTTATTTATGCAGGAGACTCCTTTCATGTTTTGTAATACTTTTACAGAAAGTGACATGTGCTTTTAGGACAGCAGTTCAGTGAACTTTTTTTCAGTTTCAAGAATTCGATTAAGGGTGCTCCTTTCTGTATTTGCGGCCTCAGCTTAGCAGCTAAGAGTATGGACTATACACATGGGAGGTTTGGTTTAGCCTTCAATTAGGGAAACTGGTGCCTCAGCGGAGGAAGCCAGCTTTGCAGACTAAGACAAGCCAGTTTGCAAACCAAGCCTTAAAATTAGTGCTGTGAAACTCATATTAGCTTTTGGTGAAACTTACTTTATACTGAAAGTGAGAACTCAAGCCCATTAGAAAGATTAGAAAGACTAGATTTATAACTTGCCCTACTGCCTGAGAAGTGTTTCAGGATGCAAAATATAATGGGAATTTGCAGACACAAGTTTTCTGTAGATACTTAAATGATACTAATCCTGCTTTTTGTACAAAGTTGTGCACCTATGCACATTGTCATCTGACCAACACAGCTGTAAAATTGGGGTATTGTATTTTCAGAGGACTGCTAGTCAGTACATTTGTTTACTGTATGATGTATAAAAAATGTAGGCAAAGGAAAACAGTGGGAAAAGTTTCCTTATTCTCAATATTTTTTTATGTTTATATAATAATTTTTTTCCTTATGTACTTGCAAACAAATGCCTATAGTCCTTTCTAAGCAACTTGCAAATTATGAGTGAGCTGTTATATCCTGTGTGAAATGACAAAAAATTATTAAGTCTTACAACATATGGGTTGCTTTCCTTAATTTGCTTATTTACATTGTTCAGTATGTTTATTATGTGCACTATTTTAACTAATTGTGTGTTCATGGCACAATCAGAGACTCCGTCCTGGAATAAATATGTTGAGTAAGTATCCTTGCTGTTCTATAGCTGCCCGTCCTTCCTCTTCTATTTGTTATACTCTTCCTCTTGTTTGCTGTAGTCTAATTTCTTTCCAGTACTGACCATAGTATCTGTCCTGACAAAATGTTTTTCCAGGGGTTTGTTGCCTGTGAAAATTCACTTATTAAGTAAACTGACAATGTTTTGTCTACCAAGCTTGTACTTACCTCTAAATGCTCCTGCTATGCTACAGCTGAATGAAAACACGTATGATGAGAACTCCATTTGAAACTGTCCAGCCTTCCACAGTTCCCATGCAAGAGATTCAATGGTTGGGCACATTAGAATAGGCAGATGGCATTTAAGTTTAATTATTTCAGAAAATACTTCCTGGATGTACTTAGTTCTGTCCTTAACCTTAAACTTATTGGAGCAAAAGTTTCTTTTGGATTGAGTTCCCCATGAGAAGTGTTCCCCTGTAATCATTGATTAGCATACTTTAGGAGCAGGAATAAAATTTTCTGGGAACACTTTTAGGAGGGTTCCCATCTTTTTAGCTTGTCAAATCTTCAGAAAAAAAAACCCAAGAAAACCCACCAAAACCCAAACCCCAAACCAAGAAATGTATCACTTGGAGGGTTTTTTTTTTGGTGGGGGTTTGGTTTTGGGTTTTTTTTATTAATTTTAGAAGAGGCTAACTGGCTTCAGAAAGCCCATTTCATGTCTTTAAGTTGCTTTAAAATATTCCTCTAAGAGGTAGATACCAGATGCACAAGCTAATCAACCTACAGTGCATTAAACAATTATTTTGGCTCATTGAACCAATCAGAACACACTTTTTATTTTTGACTGACATATGATAAATACAGCCATCTGCTGCTCCATAGCCTGGTGGTTGGTCTACTCAGGGCTGTAAGGAAAGACAGTAAAATGCCCTTATTTTAGATTTCATGAAATCATGCAGGGCACATCTTCTAGGCCATAAATTGCTAATTATAGACAGCACTGAACCAAATATTTCATCTGATCACAATAACATCCTAATCCCAGGATGTTTCATGTATTTCTGTACAGGGTAGTACCCTCAAGTATGCCTACAACTTTCCTTTTCCCCCAGTGTCGTCCTTTTTCCTATTTCAAACTGTCGTACAGTACCATAGCCATATGTATTCAGCATGGACATCTCATTCATATGAGTCAAAATTTGGTCAGTGAGTCTACAGCTGGGAATTTGAACATTAGACATCACATATCAACACAACAAAAAAACCAAAATGAAGTGTGTTCTGTAAGCAGAAAACTGGGGATGATGTTATCAGTGTCTCAAGCAGGACATGCAAGAAAGAACAGAAATGCAAACAAACTTGGGCAGCATGCAGTAGATCCTTCCATGTTTCCTCTTCTGTGTCTCCTCATACCTCATAGTTTTTCCTCCTCGAATGAATAGAATTAAATCAAAGGCAAGTACTTTTGAGGAGCAAAATAACCCAATGAACTGTAATTCAAATTGATTAATACTGGATTTAGAAACAAAGCATTTAATCCATTTTGTTCTGCTGTTCCAGACACTTACCAGGGGATGCAAGAGTAACCTTGTGAAAATATTTGTCCTAGATCTTCCTTTAAAACATTTTCCTGACCATTTTGGAAAAAAGAAATGAATTCAACTTCCCTCCACTAAAAATTTTTCTGTTGTTAAAGAAGCTGCTCAGTTGCTGGAGGACTTTGCCCGATCCATTTAGAATTAGATGATGATTATACAATCAATTAAACCATCTGACATGCTGAATAAATACAAGTGCTTTATCATTTTAATGAGCTTATGCACCGTTAAGTATTTTTTTTAGCTCTTTGCATGTGTTTTCTGCATGTATTACTGAATACACATGCTTAAAGAGATTGTCACATGGGTGACCTATATTTGAAATACCAGAGCAAAGCTAAATAGGAGTCATGAAAAATCAGATACAGGATAATTCTTAGGTGTGTTGTCAAAGAGGAGATGTGAGAAACATTCAGTGCCCACTGCTGCATAAAACCTGTCCTATGAATCTCCATTTAAGATGAAGCATTGCTGAGGTTTTATAATATGTGTAACTAGCTCTACTGTGTGACATGATGTCAGGAGAGCAAGAGATTTGCCACTATCTTGTACGTGTGCCCTGTTGCAGATCAGCAGAATACAGCTGAGAGAAAACATTTGTGTTTTATGCATAATGAAATTCTTCTGTGTAAAGCCACCTTTAATTGCTTATACCTTATATTTTATTTTATTTTATTTTTTTTTACCGAATAGGAATCCCAACTGCTATAATTTTTTTATGTGTGATGGCACCATTATATCTGCTGGTATTTAGGGACTGAACAGAAAGCTCAAGATAGTGTTTCCAGTGAAAGCCCCTAACATCATGACTGACTTCGTGTTTTATAGAATTTTAGGTGTGTCTTTGGGGTGTTTCTAATAGGGTTTGGTATCATCTACATCTTCATTTGTAGAAAAGGGGTAGGGAATGCCGGCAGTGGATACTAAACGTTTATTATTTTTATTAAAATGTGGTCTAGAATACCTAGTCTCATTGGGCTACATGTCTCAGGTAGAAACATTAAAAAAGAGATGTTATATGCCCTGAAGTACGTCTCTGATGGTAGGTAGATCCCTGGATGAATAGAGATCTGAATGTTGTAAGTCAGATATATTATTGTCCTCCACAGAGAATTTGCTAAATTTTATTGGAAGTATAATCTTTATTACAAAATATAAGATGTATGTTCTATCCAAGATCATCACAGTCAGGCAGCTGTTGTTAATAAACAACTTGTCTTACTGTGGGAAAAAAACACCCTTGTGTGTCTTTTACTGTCAAGCAGGTCAAAATCATTATGTATAGTATACAGGCGGGAGTTGTTTTACTCTTTCTCAGTGAGGGAATTCTGTTGTTTAATTCTGAGGGATGGTGTGATTTACCACAGATAGCGAACAGGGAAGTAGCAAGAAGAATACCCTTTTTAGCTAATAAAGCTAAGTGGGGACATTTTTTTAACCTGCTGTCTTTTAAAATGTATTGAGCAGGAAGAGATGAGAGGTATGAATGAAACAACCACCCACCTTTAAATTAGAGAAACAACAAGGAATGGGGCATAATCCATTCCTCTTTCACTGATGACTGCAGGCAGAGTTTCAAAAGTCCTGTAGCACAGCTTAGCAGCATAGTTAGTATTCATGCTTGACATAATGACATCAAGGTACATCCTTGGGTGAAAATGATCTTCATCCTGTGGCTGTCATGAGCATTTTCCTATTTCTTACATGTCCCTTGGGTCACACATGAAGCTGCTCATGCACAGCCCAGTACTGCAGCCATGACTTGCATGAGCAACCCCAACAAGATGGGCAGGAGTGTGTCGTAAGCAGGATTGAGTTGAGCGTGCCTCTGCCATTCCTGCTATCTACTGCTTGCTAATGCTTTTGCTTGTCTTGACCACTTTATTCCCCAGGTACACTTTCACTGGCATTTATACTTTTGAGTCACTGATAAAAATACTGGCGAGAGGATTTTGCATGACAGAATTCACCTTCCTTCGAGATCCATGGAACTGGCTGGATTTCAGTGTTATTGTTATGGCGTAAGTAGCATTCCGTTGTATTTT
Source organism: Nestor notabilis (assembly GCF_000696875.1). Taxonomy (NCBI): domain Eukaryota; kingdom Metazoa; phylum Chordata; class Aves; order Psittaciformes; family Psittacidae; genus Nestor; species Nestor notabilis. The sequence continues at coordinate 50,884 of NW_009913215.1, forward strand.
TCAAGGCAGTAATACGCAGTAGGACTTTTAAAAAATTGTCTGGCTGTAGTCTTTTTTATTTTTCACTCAAATTGTACTGACAATGAGAAAATGCTGAAGTGTATTAGGATAGAGGGGTTTTTTCCTGAATGGTTTCAGAGGAAGAAGTCAGAGGAATTCTCAATTCTGTTCTCTCAATTCTGTTCTCTCAATTCACTGTAATACTTTGGAGAAGTTATTTACTCTCTCTGTGCTCCATGGAGAGCTGTTTGTATATCTGTAATAATACTCAAGTATCTAATGCAATTTTGGGAAGCTTTAGACCCCTGAATAGAAAATATTATACGTCTGACTGAATACCCATGTATTTAAATCCCTATTTATCTATCCATAACACAACTAAAACTGTTTTTGCTTTCTTCACTTCACAAGGCCTCTTCACTGAAAGTAATTCCTATTTTACTGCAATAGAGAATTGATTTAAAGGCCTCCAAAACTTGTTATATATTTTGGGAATAGAAATTTGCCCCCTCATACATGATATTCCCCTTCAAATATATACTTCTACCTAGATTATTAGAGTTTGCTGAGAACATGTGGGGTTCTGGTGCTTTGGAAGAGCTGATGGATTTGTGGCATCTATACAGCTAAAAATACATGGGGGTAGGGAAGCAGTCAGCCAAAGCTCGCAGCAGACCCAGGGTCAGCTCAAGTTCTTGCCAAAGGCAGATGTCTGACACTGTTGGCATCTCCAGCTGAAAACCAGAAAGCTGAGCTAGAAATCCAGATTTTCTTCGTAGTCAAAGAGAGAAAATATGTGAAAAACACGTCATCTTGAAGTGGAATCAGGTTAGATATGCCCTTAAAGGCACCGTTTCCTAACCATAGAAGGATTTAATTTAATCTCCCTGTATTTTCTGCTTAATGATACTTCAGTTCTGTTCTGGTTTTAGTTGAGTTCTTGCTGCCATCTTTAAACCTCGTAATTCACAGTGTTAAGTGAGGTGCAAGCCTGTTAGGACTTTCATTTGAGCTGAACTCCTGGGCCAGTTATATTTGAATGGAACCAAAATTGGGAAAAAATATTCAATCCCACTTAGTTCAAAAACCAGTGAGGGCCACTGAAGTTGATAGAACACCTCAGGTAGGGTGCAGGGATCAGCATCGATATTCAAGGAGTGTCTGGATGATGCTCTTAGCTGAATGGTTTAGCTTTAGATAGTCTTGTGAGGAGCCAGGAGTTGGACTCAGTGATTCTTATGGGTCTCTCGAACTTGAGATAGTGTATGATTCTATGAACCTTAGCAACATTTAGCAGAACAGCATGAAGATATGTAAAACCTATCTTGACTTTGTTGGGAAGACTTCCATTTATTTTAGTAGGCTTTGGGTCATAGCCAGCTCTAGGCCTGATCCTGGTGTCTGTTACTGCATTCCTATGGATTTGGCTGAACTGACATCTGGCCATTGTGATAAGCTTTCAAAAAATGCAATGCAGATGGGGAGGAGCTTTTGGAGGTCAGCACACGTTAGGTATTTTTCTCAGCTGAACTTTGCCTAAAGCAGTGCTAAGTGCAGTTCTGCAGCACTGAGACACACGATAGAACAACACAAGGCATGACCAGCCTGCTCTGCTGTCCATCAGACAGGTGGTAAAAGCAGGGTATGATAGTTCTTCTGTTTGTGAGTTAGGATGTCAGTTTATTTGCAGGTCTCTGAATTCAGCACAAGATGGAGAGTTTCCATGTGTGGGTTCCCTCTATTCTACAAGGAAAAATATTTTAGGTAGTTAAGGCAGAAAGAAGCAGAGAAAAGGACAAGGGGAGCCACAGTTTGCAGCCTCTGCAATGAGTCTGCTCCATCTCATCTTCTCAGTTTGGGCAGAGATTGTGGCATCACCCCCAGCTCTGCAGAACTCCTCTGGGAACATCTCATTTGCTGTCACTGAAATTTGAGTCTGAATGGTCAGTGTGATCTTCATATGTACAATGAAACCTCTTTCCCAAGTATACAAGCAGCAGATAGAACAGAGCATTGGATAATGGACTCTATTCTGATATGATTTATCTTTCATATAAATCCAATTTGCAAGTAATTTAAAGTAATATTGATCACAGTTAACTGGTGGTGTTTTTGCTTGTAGCTAGTGTGATGCTATAGAGATACTTTTTTGTCTGGAAAAAAAGATGGCATGAGGGTTCAGAATGGGAGAGCCTCTTAAGGGGCCGTGAGATTTAGGTAGACTGAGGGTTTTAAGCTAATAGAAAATCTTATTCTTTCACTGATAAGTGTTACAGTGGAAAGACCATCACTTGCTTTAGAGTTACTGCCACACAACTTCCTGCCTCCTCTTTGGGGCAGAAATGACGCAGATTGGGGTATAGACAGTAGTTTCAAATAGTACACTAGAGAGTAAGAGGTGCCACAGGTCTCCAGGGCTTTTCTTCCACCTTGTGCTAGCAGACACAGCCATGGCACTCTGGGCCATGGAAAGGTTCAAAGGAAAGTAGGAAATTATGGAACTGTTGCTGTTTAGATCACTTTTTCTCAATCAAGTGAGTACTTTCCAGGACAGGCAGTTGTAACTCTGGGTTGGAAAGTGCCCTGCCAAAAGCTTAATGACAATAAGCAATTCCCCGGCTAATAGGTAAATTCAGGATGGGAATTCCAGTTGCTTCTCCCTCCCAATTCAGAGGAACTGGTCTACTGCAATTTCACTCAAGAAATGGCCAAAATAAATCTTAGAACTAACTATTGTGAGCAAGCAGCAGTAATATTTGCTTCATATTCTTGTCCCCATATTAATAATGTGTTTTTACAAATCTCTAGTCAGCAAAATCATATTCCCATGCTATTGCTTCTCCCCAGATTAGTTTTTTCCACCCTTGCATGTTGCATAAGAATTTGTGAGACAAGCACTGAGTAAACCAGGGGGAGAAACAGGTAAATCTTTCCCCAGACTCCTCTATGAGATTATGAAGAGGAGAAGCAATATTGCTCTTCCAGGCTATAATCTGGATTAGTAGATATGGAGAGGATGCTTTGTCCTCCCCAGAGGCCTTTGCACAAAACCCGCTTAAGCAGGCTTTGTAAAATAACCAGGTGAGTTTTTTCCTTAACAGGTAAAAACAAATGCCTTAAAGATGTGGAATATGTAAATGAAATTTAATGGTAATTTAATGGTGAAATTAAAGAGTCCAAGAACTATTTTGTTCAGAGGATGCAATGGTGACTGTGCTTTTACTGTATGCCCACTTGGAGGAAATAATTCTGTAAAACACTGATAAAACCAAATGCATCCCATAACTGATCCTTCTGGCAGCACTAAACTCAGATGTGGTATGGGTCTTCATGATGACCAAAATAGGCATGGCAGTGAAGAGCTGGGATTGGTATTTTAATCATAAATAGTTTTTAGTAGGGTTGCAATTATATTCATTCAAAATCTATCTTCCTGCAGCCGAAGGGCATGGATCTGATGTACAAAACAAAGTAAAATTTTAAGCATCTCTTGAAACCAACATCTGCTTTAGCACAGAATGCAGCATCTTAGAATAAATAGCCAAGTAGAAACATTTGCACTGATATTTTCAGATGTTGTCCTATATGTAGTTTGCAGAAGCTATTATGTGAAAATTACTTGGGTATTTGAAGATTTTATTTTTTTAAGAGCAGCAAAATAGATCTTAATGTTTCCTATAATGTAAAGAATTTTTTGTTAAGCTACATGATGCTGAAGTTTTTAAAGTATTTATTGCTGAAAAGCACAGTAACAAAGTTAACCCAGTAGTTTTAAAGAATTGATGCCTATTAGATAAGTTTTATAGTTCAAGAAACATTTGAAGTAATGTATACTATGAAAAAACTGGGACAAATGGCATCAAATAGCAGCCTGAAAAGCGGATGCATCTCTCATTCAGCTGCGTTTGCTCCCACTTTGTATGATTGCATTCTTCATTCAGACAAGTCTTATACTCTATTGTATAATTCCAAATAACTGTGACTTAATTCTACAGGTATGTAGGAGAATTTGTGAAAGTAGGCAGTGTTTCACCTCTTCGGACTTTCAGGGTATTGAGAGCTTTAAAAACTATTTCAGTAATCCCAGGTAAGAAGCCCTGATCCTTACGTTTTGGCTCTCAGCTACAAGTGATTCTTTCTCTGTCTCTCTTTGTCCCTTTGACTGTTGTTTTTTTTTTGCTGGTGTTTCGTCATTGTCTGTGTGTGACTTTCCCTTGTTACAGATACATAACTGAATTTGTGGACCTGGGCAATGTCTCAGCCTTACGAACGTTCAGAGTACTGCGGGCGCTGAAAACAATCTCAGTCATTTCAGGTGAAAATCAGGTTAAACACTCCGGCTGCAGTTAAAACCTACATGCCATTTCCAGTAGTAAACACAGTAATTACAAATAACCATAGATGCTGATCAGGAAATGGAGGAATGTAGGGAATGTGACCTGTCAATAGAATACATTTCTCATATGTTTTTCTAATACCATTTTTGTGGGCAGAAGGAATTAGAGTGCCTCCAGAATTACAGATCTCACTATGACAAGTGCTGCTTTAAGAACGGTGGTATGCAGTGGCTTGTGAATCACACACACAAAGTACCCAATCATGAACCATATGAAAATTGCAATGAAACTCCTTTAAAATCTTCAGATATTGATTTTTAAAATCGGAAGGTTAATGACCTCAAAATGCATATTTGTGTTTAAAAGTGCATCAACAGAGGAATCTAAGTCTGTGCTATGAGCTGACATTTCAAGACTGCAGGCATAGATAGCCTAATTTGTCATGGTGTTTATCCATTTGCATGTGATGATAGAGACACTGTTTAAATTTCAGACCCTGAAGAGATCAGAAAATGTTTCCTCATTGATTTTGGTAGGTTCAGCATTTCATCAGCTCAAATATTCTTACATTTTCAAGGATATGGTTACCTCCCCCCCCCCCCCACAAAAAAA
>NW_009913215.1:55863-62771 GCF_000696875.1 Nestor notabilis
AATCAGTATTTTACCACAGATCTAATAGCTTTTTCATAGCTTTTTATCTCCCTTGTTAGTTTTTCTTAAACTAATAAATAATATCTACTATTAAGTAATTCATGCAGAGATGAGTCCGTTGAGGACTAACTATGTGGCAATACTTTCTTGCCAAGCATTATCTATGGACAGGTCTCATTCAGCCTCAGTGTTTAACATCTCCAACCTGCATGACAAGGTAGAGAAGATAGCAAAAAACATGCATGGTAGATCCTATCGGTGATAATCCTGAACAGATGTTGGCAATTACATGTCAAAAATATTCAAAACGTCAAGAGACCTGCTCAGAATCTCACACATAGCTCTTTAAAGTTAGGAAGGCTTTTCCAACCTTTATTATGCACATCTACACTGTAGTATAAATCTAAACTAATTCAGTGGGGTAAACTTACAGGGACATGTATTAACACCAGCACACACATGGAGTATAAACTAGAAATGGGAATTCTGGAACTGAGGTGTTGTAGGGCTTACTTCCTCATTCCAACATCAAAGTAACAAAAATCAGTGAAATTACTGAAAGAGCAAGGTACTTTTCATTGAAAGTGTATGTCAAAATACAACTTTTAAAGAATACTTTTAAGATGTTCATTCATTAGGTCTGGTATTCCTTGAAATCAGTTCCTGTCTTAGTTTTTCACTTCAAGTTTACAAAGAATAATCTGTTAGCAGAGAGGGTTTCTCTCTGATCAAATTTCCATTGTGAAAGGATTTTCTTTTTTTTCCTTGGGAAACAGAAAGTTGGGCACAGTTTTACAGATCATGTGGGATAGTAATGGCTAATCAGAATGAAAACCAGGGTTTCCTGGTTTCCTTTGCTAGCAATTCAAAGATTAACTTGGAGGGACAGCCATCTCCAGGGGACACCTTTCACTTTCCATCTTGTCTTAAGCTTAAGCCTCTTCAGAGCAGAGCCTGTCAATTTATATACATAGCGATTTATGCTGTCCTATATCAGAGTTGGATCTGAACCTTCTTTCGCATCAAATGATAAATTTTGGCTGGTTTTCATTAAAAAAAAAAAAAAAAAAAAAAGAGTTGAAATTCAGAAATACTTACTTTAAAAATACACCAAAGCCCTTCAGTGGTATCAAACACTGAGTTTTTATGTTTGTCTGTTAATAGGAAGAAAAAAAAGAGAGGATTATTATTTATTAAAGCAATACATAATAACTCACATTCTCTTTTTTTTTTTTTTTTTTTCTTTCTGACTATGTGGTTAGTTCTTTGATAACTACATTTTTAGGCACTAGTAACTAAATTATTTGCTGACATAACTGCATGAAGTTATGCTAATAGAATATCCAGCCTTAGATTTTGTTGTCAAGATTACCTGTGCCCTGAGTGTATTTAAATTACAGATGTGAAGAGCTACAAAGTGCCCCAGAACACCTAGCTACCTGTAAAACACAGCTAAGTTTGGTTTTAATGCTAAAAGATAATTTCAGAGGAATGAGTTCATTTTTCAGTTAGCCACATATATTCTAAAAGAAACATTAGGCATGATGCTGTGATTTATTTGGAGATCAGTCTCAGTTTTTAGTAATAACATAGGCTTATGGTGAGATGAAATATTTTTCCACAATAGGCTTAAAAAATGAAAAGATGATGAACACTAATATCTTTCATGAGATTTTTGGGTTCAACTGCTAGAAAGGGGAGAAGTTTGTTATTTTTGCTTTCTCTTTTGCATCTTAGGTGAAAAATGCTGAGATGTATTCTCCTTTTCAGATTTCTAAGCTTTTTCTCAATAAAATTGATCAGGCTTTTCCATCAGGTAGTTGTATTTGCACAAACATACTTGGCCTCAGCATGCTCAGTGAAATTGCTTACCGAAAGTAACAGGCCAGCTCCTCCGTGGTGTAAGGCTGCTGTCCAGCAAAGCACTTAGAGGCTGGTTTTCAAAGGCATTCTGCTTCACTGGAAATCAATGAGTTTCACTATTGACTCCAGAGGGAGTCAGTAAAGCTAACAATTAGTGCTTTTAAAAATCTCACCCTACCTTTAATGCTTGGCTCTAAGTGCGCAAGCAGGCACAGGGATGTTTAGGGGACATGAACGCTCAGGATTCAACAAGATCTAAACTCACAGAATCCATTCCCCTGGCCTAAGGCTGTGTTTAGTATACCTCAGACCTGGCATGATATTTATTGCCTGACTCGTTCTAACAATCCTTCAAAGATGGAGGTCTCAGGATCTTCCTGAGAAGTCTGTTCCAGCACCTCATTTCTCTTGCCATTAGATGATTTGCCCTGGGAGGACCGATTCGGATGGAGATTCAGCAACATCCTTCATGGATCCCCTCAATTTTCCCTTTTCTGCACTAAACACACCCATTTCTTTCTGTTTGCCCGTTGCCTATGTTACCAAGAGAAAGTAAGCTTTGTACAGTAGCTGGATATCTGTTTATCCAGACTCATTAAAAGAAAAAAGTTTTTAATTTCTTCATATATCACTTATGTTCAGGTGCTTAGAAATAAGTATCATTTTCTCTATGGGAGCATAAAATCTTGAACTCTCTGTGATTTTATTTATTAATTAGCATCTTGCACGTTACCATGGCAACTGGATTCATTTGTTTGCAGTCTAGATGGGAACCATGGTCAGCAGCAGCAGAACCCACTGAAGTCACTCATTTGTCTCCCGTTGCCAGCATATCTGAGTCCCCTTGTGCTCAGTAGGATCCCTTCCCATGACAATAGAAGGTCTGAATCATAGTTTACCTGCATGTAAATCACCAATGTTTTTGATAACTACTAATTGAGGTAATACAAAGTTCTGAGGTACATACTCCTATGCCTCCCCTATCAAAAACCTGTAAAATGCAGGCCATCATCATCGCCAGGATTTTGTGAAATCCATGTACTCAGAGAAGCTCCACTGCTCTTTCTTAAACTGGCATGTACGTCATGGACATCTCACATAAAATGACAGGATACCAGTGAAAGGTGACCTCATAGAAAATTGGGCCAAGGCACTTTGGGGCCTCATCCAGCTCCTGTTTAAGTTAGTGTGAGTCAAAAGGCTATAAATAGTGCTGTGAATGTTATCTGGTACTTTACTGATAGCCAGAACAGAACTCGGAGCACAAGAATTAAGACTGTGTGGAGGAGACGGACCCTCATTCACTGCTTCAATCTCACTGAAGCCCTCCTGCAGAGAGATAAATGTCATACTTCTGATGGGTAAATCACTTAAGTAACTATCCCAGGGGTGAGAAATTTGTGTTTTCCTTGGAGACTGACATGACAGTCACATTTCCGCACAAAGATGGTCTACAGGAATGCTGACAACCATTCAAGTTTGCCAACATGCTATTAAACCCTTTTCTGCCCCACGTCTCAGTGGGTATTAACAAAATACATTCACCAAAAGTGAACTCTTCTCTCCCTACATGCACATGACTCATGCAGACATTTGAAAGACATGTGCATCCTCAGGAGAAGGAGTAGGCTGGGTGAGGGCAATCGTGGTGCAAGTCACACTCTCTTTTTTTTGTTGTTGTTTTTGCTTTTTCTCCCCGCTTGTTTCCAGACTGTGCATGAAAGTGTCTGATGTTCTGTAGGTGATTGCCAACATCTGATATGGATGTCATACTGAATTATGCTAATACTTTCTCACATCGTGTAGAAGGAATGGATGGTGTTTTGGGATCTTGCCATTTCTCATTGTTTGGTGTTGCTTGCATTTTCTATGGTCTCTGATTTGCATTTGAAAACTGATTATTTGATTAACCTCCGAATGTGGTAATTTCTACATGCATTAACAGGAACGTTTGGGCCAAATCCTTCTTGCTTTCTGCAGATGTCAGGCTGCCTATACAACCCTCATACTACTGATTTTGGATCTCATGGTGTTTTTCATGTCATGTGAGCAGGATTTCGCCCAGAGGTGTGGAAAGTGTTCAGTGATTCAGGAAAAGCCCGTATTGATTACTCTGTAGGGAGTAATCTATAGACACATTGTCATTAATGGGTGTAGATGTTGCTCAGCTTTGGATCAGATCCTCATTTTTTTCTGCATGCTGCCTGGTTTGATGTTTGACTTGCAAGAATTTAAGTATATGCCTTTAATGCCCCACAAATACTATCTTCTATTAAGCTATATTGCAGTGCTCTCATTGGCACTATTTCAAAGGAGGATTATTTATCTGGAAGATTTAACAGTGCCCTAAATTTGAATACATCTAGCATTGCTTTTACAAAACATGGGATTGATTCAGAGAAATGCAGAGCACCTGCAAGAGGTTCTGGGTGTCCTTATTTCCCCTCAGTCCTTCTGTTTGAGGCACAGAAATTTTAAACAAATGGTGTTTCAAAAACTTTGTTTAGCAGTGAGTTGTGCAAAGCAACTTGATAGACACTACTTAATTTTCTAGGCAAATTTTGTTTTTAAAGGGTGAGAACAATCAGTTGGATTGTAAGTATACCACTCACCAAAATGTTTCCTTGGAAAGTTTTAACAAAGGTCCAGGAGGCAGAGTACAAGTTATTTTTAAATGGTCTTTAATTACAGCAATTGTATCACTGGAGCATTCTTGTCTTAAACTGTTCAGAAACCTGTAAGCTATTATAAAATAAAATTAAAAAAGAAAAAAAAAAAAGAAAGTAAAGCAGAAAGCCTTCTCATAAAGAAATTATTTGATACCTGCATGGAATGAACTTGTAAAACTAATAGTATAGGATTGCTATTCTATGTAAAATCCTAGTAAGTAAATTGGGGAAAGCATGTTTCATGAAATGACCTTGAAATTAACAATACTGGGGCCTCATACTGGAGACAGATAGTCTTTATTGGTGATGGATTTTGTAAGTCTTGTTTCTTAATATTATCCCTGTTCACTTTTGGACTCCCATTGTTCTTGCCCATGTGAATAAGATTAATTAGTGTACTTAGATGATACAAATACAGGCTTCAAGCTTGTATTTGTATTATAAACAAATAAATGTACTGCAGAGATTTCACAGAGGTTACTGCAGTAAAAGAATTTGTGGTTTGGCTTTTTTCCCTTTCTCAAGTCTTGGTTTGCATTTGGATTTCACAAGTTTCACCAGCTTCAGTGAAGAAACATCTGTCCATTCAAAGGACAGCCAATGCTGAGAATCATCAAAAACATTTCAAAATATTAGAAAAAATAAAAAAATACTCTAGTGCATTTTCAAATCAGATTTATTTTTCTCCACCTTGCTACTTGTTTAAGACCTGGCTGTCCTAAAGGTCTAGATAAGGGTAAGACCCCAGGGATTCCTTCAGAATTGGGCTACAAGTTAAAACTACTTTCACTTCAAGTATAAAGTTCACCCAAGGCTAGATTATCAGAAGAGCTATACTTTTTATTTAGGCATCAGAATAGGTAGCCCAATCTACAGATGGACTCAGAAGTTCAAAACTGGCCTTTTTCTCAGTACCTGAAAAGAACTGACTGTATTTGTAAAATCCCTTTCTCGTACGGAGTGAAGATAAATCCAGCTTTTGTCTAATGTTTGTACTGCAATATTTTTTGCTTTATTTTCAAATAGAACAGAGAACTCTCTAAACTCTCCCTCTTTACTATGCCACAGACTAGCTTTAAAGAGGCAAACAAAGAACTTAGTGGAAAAAGGGGACTACCCACACATGATGGGTCAGTCCCTTTTGGTTAAATGGCCATTTTATAGAGGTTAATATCATTCACAGGTTAACCTAATAACGATACCTTATGCAGGTGTGGAATTCCTGCGTTCAGGGACAACTGGACCTGCTGGCCATTCTACCAGTTCATCCTTCTTTAAGGAACTATGATTTCCCCTTACTTTAACCACAGAATATTAAGCAAGACCAAAACTCCATTTTGCCTTCCTAATAGTCCTCAAGTACATTTTCATAGTATTTTAAATTATACGGCGCTAGCTCAGTCTTTGTGGTTAACAGACTCTTAGGGTGGAATTCCAGGGAACTGAGAATTAATGTGTATGATCATATTCAGTGAGCAAATCAATGTGCTTCTGAGTATTGCCCAGGAGAATTCCTCCTGTTTCCTTTTAGCATTTTCCTTTTTCCATTTAACTCGATTTCTCTTACTGCTGTCATACTGGTGACACTGAGCATCAGAAGCACTGATTACTACTTACTGACAAATATAAATACGAAAGAAAAAGCAAAATTGCTACAATTGTGCAACTGATACTAACGTCCAACTACAGCACTCATGTTTAAAATAAAGGTATTTTTTTTAAAAGAGTGGGGTTTGGCGTATTCATGTAATACTCGATCAGCTCAAATAGAGCTGTTCTCCAGGAGCACTTCAAAAGCAAGCGATATCTTTTGAGAAAAGAGTATAATTATTTATATCCATATATTTATAAAATAATAAACTGAAGCTAGTGTTACAGGTGAAACACAGAACTAATTTGTGTGACCCAAGCCTTTGGTGTTTGTAATAAGGTGATTTATCTACACTGGCAGCGTATTATAAAGAAATTAACTTGGCCCAGGTATTGTTGGAGCCTCAGGTTGTTTTACTCAAATAGTTTACACTATGTTTATTTTATTGCCCATATTATTTGTCTTCTTTCTAATCCTAAATTATTGTTGTCTTAAGCAAATGAATTGAAGGCAGAGGAATTACTCATATTAGGACAGCAAGCTGGATTTGGCACTAAAATATGCAAAACAATCAGGGAATAAATAATATTTCCATACCTCTTCATCTGTTTATATGGGGGATAAAGTTATCAGAATCACCTGAGTGATTTGAAAGTAATTCACAATTCAAAGGGATTTAGGCTTTACAGCTTTTCCTGCAGCTCCATGAAAATACAAAAGACATTCCATATTTGCTTTACCTATGAATATTTTTGACTCTCACTGTTCTTCCATCCATCTCTTTC
>NW_009913215.1:62802-71679 GCF_000696875.1 Nestor notabilis
CATTTTTAAATTAGTGTTTGTGTAAGAGTAATACCAAGACTTTTGTCCAGACAAAAGTGAGCCAAATTAAACCTCACAAACTAAACCAACTAAACCTTCATATTGATCACCTGGCTCTTGTTTCTGCCATTCAGTTATAAACATGTACTTGAAACCTTTCCAACTTTCTCTTCCATGGAGATTTTCATCATGAAAAGTAGCTAACTGCCGATATGTTTCAGCCTCTCAGCCTATAAACTCTTGGCTTTTATCTCCCTAGGACTGAAGACCATTGTAGGGGCACTTATCCAGTCTGTTAAGAAACTTGCCGATGTGATGATCCTGACCGTTTTCTGCTTGAGTGTCTTTGCCCTCATAGGCCTTCAGCTCTTCATGGGCAATTTGCGGCACAAGTGTGTCAGGGACTACACCAAGTTTAACTCCACCAATGGCACATTGTATTTGGATGGTCGAGTGTGGAACACCTCAGAGGAATTTCTTAGTGATCCAGGTAAGCTCCTCTTCTTGACTGTTGTCTGGGTTTTGATCTTTTTAAATTTTTTTTTTATTTTTATTTTTTTACCAAAATCTACATGTGAATCAGAAAATGCAGCATTTTGTGACTAACAGCTCTTCATGATGTTGATGTGGTTTCAAAAGATCTAAGTAGCTTTTTCTGATTTCTGTGGTGCCTTCACGGTTCATGCTAAAAGTATTTCTGGTGCTTTCCTATTATATAGACTGAGGTCCTCATTCCATCATTGACGATTTTCACAGTTTTAGGGTGTCTCACGATATTTTTCTTAAAGCCCATTTTCCTGGAATTACACAATAACATGAAAATTTCAACTCTGTATGTGGGTCTGGTTTGCACACTGTTTCTTTAAGACATTTTATAGCTCTTGCATTTTCTAGCAAAACTTCAGCATTTGAATTAAGAGTCTTAAAAAAATGAAGCAGAGCAATTCAGTATTTATTAAGCTGAAAAATCCCAAGAGCATTTTTTTAAGGAACTCTTGTACTATTAGGGCCCTAACTCATTATCTGGGTTGGGCCATCCTGCAGTATCTGGTTCTCTGATGTTTATTACCAAAAGGCTTGTTTTCTAGGCCAAAGCAATCTTTAATACTCTATAGTCTTCTATACTTTGAATTACAATGAAATAGGTTAATTGAACTGATTTGTTATTTTAAAAAAAAAAAGCATTTCTTGTAAGTAAACTTCAGAACATAAACTAGTGGCAGCTGTTGCTGCTCCAAAACTCTGGGTCACCTGATGACCCACACACATTGCAATGGATGTGGACTCACATCTAAAACAATTCAATTATGCTCTTGAAGGAAGGAAGCAGCTAGATTGATGTGCATTGGTATGAACTTATGACCAGTGACCTTTGGTATTTTATTTATTTTGAGGAGAAGAATGAAGTTGCCACTTAAGCAACTCATTAACTGGAAATTCAGTTGAGAGGAAGTGATATAGTGTCACAGGGTACTTCTGATCTGTCTCTGTGTACCCTACAATCTTATATCTCCAGCCATCTGCACTACAAACACCCTGTGCCTGACTCCTAGAAGTTGCCTGGCTTGACCCAGGGCTCTCTTTAATGCCTGACACAAGTTTGACTCCAATTTCTGCTGGCTTCTCAGCATTGTATACCTTTTCAGCCACAATCCAGAGATTGTGCCAAAGACAGTCCCACTATTCCCCACTGGTGACTTCTGGCGTTTCTGCTCAATTCCTCTCCCAGCAGTCTGAGCAGCCCTGGAAGCAGCCGTGTTAGAAAGGTTTAATTCCAGGAATGAGAAGCTCAACATTGGTGTCTTTAATGCATGATGTGTTTGATGCAGCATTAAGGAAGGGCAGCTCACAAAGCTCTGGCTGAATATGGATTATCTCTCCAACTAACCCTGACCATGAAATTTCTTTAAACTGAAAGAGGGTAGATTTAGATTAGCTATTAAGAAGAAATTCTATACTGTGAGAGTGGTGAGATATTGGCACAGGTGCCCGGAGAAGCTGTGGCTGCCCCATCCCTGGCAGTGTTCAAGGCCAGGTTGGACGGGGCTTTGAGCAACCTGGTCTAGTGGAAGGTGTCCCTGCCCATGGCAGGGGGTTGGAACTGGATGATCTTTAAGGTCGCTTCCAACCCAAACCATTCTGTGATTCTATGAGTTTATGTGTCTTCTCATTATCCCTGTATTGGAACCTTTTGTCAGCTGAAAGGGGAAAGACCTCTGCACCAGACGTAAATAACCACACTAGACCTACGCTGACTGGTGATGAGCCTACTGACATGTTTTTCCATGCACGCTCTCTGTGCTTCCAGCTTGGAGTTGAGTGAGTGCTCATGGAGCTAATAGATACCTGTGCACTATGATGAAGTAAGGCACTTCTTGTCTCCTCCACCCACAGATAACTGACAGCTGTGTGAGGTGGTGTTCTGCCTCTCTCAGAGACACTGAGAAATGAAATAGGGATGGCTGGAAGTGTAAAGCCCTGTAATAAAGGTGAAGAGATGAAATGGAGCTGTGAAGATAATCTGGCTCTCTGGAAATGGAAGTAGAGTAAATGTACTACTGGATAGTCTCTATAAAAATATAGTTAATGTCAGGGCCGGCTGTAGCATTGCTGGTGGAATTGTACAGCTGCTCCAGCATACCATGAGCAAGTTTGTGTCGCCCTGATATAAGGACGAGAGAAGACATTCCCATAAATCCATGTAGTAAATCCGGCAGTGGTTAATATTGTCATGAAAGAAAACTTGTTATCACTAAAGAAGATTTACCTACCTCAAATATAATTAACTTGATGAGATAATGGATTAGAGTGAATTAAAGTTTGACCATGTAGTGCTAACAGTAAGTAATAATAATATCAATGAATGTTTTCATGTTTTCATATCTGAAAATGAAGACGTGGTGCATTACGGCAAACAGCCATCAGTAATTTTGGATGGAAAAAAAGGATGTAAATAGTTGAAGTGAGTCAGTGCAGCAGATCCCTGAAGAAACAGAAGAAAAGTAAGTTTATAGGAAAAATGTACTTACCTCTGAGCAAGAATAATGAAGTGTTCCTCGAAATGCTGGAGAAGGTGGCTTAGTTATTAGGCTAGGAAGAACAACATCAAGTAGAATTTTCATTTAATGTTGACTATTGCACTAAAGCAAATAAGAAATGGAAGGACTGGCTCATTTTGTAACTAGATGGAATAGTGCTTTATCTTTCATTTTGCATAAGTATTATGGTGAAATGAAGTGACTGTTTAACAGAGTAGTACTGACCACAATTTAATAAGAGTCCGAATTTCAAGTACTGCAGGGAATTGAGCAATACATACAGTTAGATTAAATTGTAGGCAGACCAAATTGGATAAAAAGAAGAATATATTAAGAAACAGAGTAGTGTCAGTGTTTATCCTGATGAACTAGAGAAGAAAATTGGCTAACATGTTGAGAAGTAGAGTTCACTCAAAGGGTGCACAGACAATTACAAAAGCTCTCTGGAGATTTCAAAACCAATGTGGCTGAGTCACTTAGTTGGAGCAGGGACACTGATCTAAAAAGCAAAAAAAAAAAAACCCAAACCTGAAAAGATTCATAATAATACTAAAAAAAAAAAAAAAGAAGACATGTAAAGAAATAAAGGTGTGAAAAACACTCAAAGGCAAAATTGGAAAAATGAATTGCTTAATCAGTTCATCTGGACACCAAAATAGAGAATCAAAAAGGAATGATATGCCAGTTCTGCTCTTCTGGAAGAGCAGAAGTTTGCTTTGGATTCTTTGAGAGAGTTTTTAATGTTTTAAAGAACAGCAGGAAGCCTCTGAAATAGCATCAGCCTCCTCTTGTGCCTTTGAACCTTTTTTTCACTGAATGGGGAAACAAAACCAAGTGAAACCCCTTAAAAGGGTAATACAGTGAAGAATTGCCTGGTGCTGCAGAGGAAATAGCTGAGAGGCTTAGTCACGATGTGCAAAGAGAGATAAGAACTTGGGTTTCAGTCTTTCTCATCCCTTTTTATCGAGAGATAACTGTGTGACATAGGCACTTGGTACAGGAGACATTTTGGCTTTGTAGAAGGCCTGGGATAGCTTCATCTATGCTTTTTTATTCAAAACTGACTTGGCATCTGGTTTAAATTGTATCCTCTTTCCTCAGCAACTTTCAGCCCTCAGGCAGAAATTTTCTTCACATCTGTCTGGGGGGAAAATGTCAGTTTATAAACTTTGTTTGCATCGTCATTAACCACAACTACATGGTAGCACTGGATTTTTGGTTGATCTTTGAGGAAATAACCACCATGTTCCCAGGATTCAGGCATTGTCATAAAAAACTTAATTCTGTGAAAGAAACTTCCTCTAAGCTACTGCAGGTGCTTCCTCTCAGCAGTTACTGGGCACAGCAGTCATAGTAAGGTGAGATAGTCACCTTAGTAAGGTGCTTAGTCTCTCCTCAATTCACAGTAGAGGTACAGGTCTAAAATCTGCCTTTTGGTGGGCACATCTATCTCATGATGAAGAGGAGGATTTTTCTATTCTTTCCTACAATTTAAATTACTCTAGGTCTTCACAATTTACATACCTACCTCTAAGAACTAGGCTTATCAGAAAAGTTATTCCCATCTGGTTTTGCCTCCAATGAGTAATGCTTACCACTGCAAACACAGGAATGGGAAAAAGTAATATTAAGGCAGAGGCACCTCACCAGGTCTCCCAGCTGCCTCCACAGGACTATTCTTTGCCTCTATGAATGTAGAGTGGGATGAGGGACAGATGAGCATTACAGAATCAGGCTAAAAGATTCTCAATGTCAAGCGCCAATGGTAAAGTTAAAATGGAGGCACAGCTCATTCATCTGGGAATACAATGACTACTGGTAAGTAACTATTTTCCTACCTGCAATTCCAGATTTGGTAAGGGACTACATTCAATAAGCCCAAGAAGGATTATTTTTACACATTAATAATGACAGGCCTAGGATTCTGAAGCTGTAGATGCAGCACTGCTCATATATAAAAATGAAATAGAGACCCCCAAAAAGTAGAAAATAGCAATATTTATGTCGACAGCATTATGAAAATTATTTAATCAATATATCAATATCAAAGTTATTGAGCTATCATTTATCTTTAGGAGAGCTTATAGTTTCGAAATACCAGCTGATTGCAAAAACGGCAAGCTTCATTCCAATACTTGTAAAGATTTCTAGGAAAAGAGCTTCAAATAACATGCTTGAAAGCCTGTCTTAATTTGTGGTATTTAAATAAAAGATGTATTTGATGAAGTGAAGTTTTATGAACATGTGAGTTAGTGGTTGAAAGCTACATGAAGTCAGATACGTCACTGGCTTAGAGGGAGAAAAGATGATGGACTGAGTGTAGTTGATTCACATGGCTGATGACTGTAGAATCTTTAATGTCATTTATGCATGCCATTACTAAAATGGATTATTGACTAGCAAGTAAGTAGTAAATAGAAATCTGAGTTTAAAAAGTGTGTTCTTTTGTAGAGCAAGGCTCAATGTAAATGCTGAAGACATAAGGAAAAAACCTGAAAGAATAGTAAAATTATTCTAAAATCACTTATGAAATTATAGTCTCAAACCCCAGTATTTTCTTTTCCTTTAAGCTAGATACCCTACACAAGACACTGTGAAATTGTCTTGTTTTCAGAATGTTCTATATATGTTTCCTCTCAAAATCAGTATCTTCTAAGATAAAATAGAACCCTGTAATTTTCTTCCAATAATCCTGTCCACACTGTTGAAATAAATAAATAAATAAATACTTAAGCTTTATTAGCCTTTTACTAGGAGGAATCAGCTGCTATTTTTATAACTTAAAGCAGGCTTTTCAGGGTTGTTATTTTTTTATTCTAGACTAGTTTCTGGCATTCATTTCATGGCAGTGTTTTTTCTGTTCTTCTGAAGTCAAACTGTGTAGTTACCAAAGGTCTGGAAAACAAAAGAAAAAATCCCAGAAACCCTTTAATTAAAAAGAAAAAAATCCAGATAAAGATAAATGTAATACCTGTTCTGTCATCTCTAGTTAGACCTGCTTCAGGTGCTATATTTAGAAAGGTGTATAAAAAGATGTATAAAATACATTAAGTTTAGGTCCTTATTTTAGGTACCTAGTCTTTCCAGCTTCCAATTACATCCAACAAAGTGATAGGAGTGATTCGGAGAAGTAGCTTTCTGAGGTGGCCTCTGGAGGAGCCTTTAATTACACTAGGCAGCTTAGGGACATGCCCAAGGTTGTGGAATGTGAGCACTCTGCCTAGATGACCTTTGGTTGCAGAGTGATTTACTGAGTGATGGGGTACCCAACCATGGTGGTCTTGGGTATAGGATTACAGACTTGTGAGAAGCAACTGATCTTGAGCATGGTGTGAATGCAGTCAGAGCCAGGCTGACTGTTCCAAGTTGATAAATCAGGAACAATTCCAGACCAATGTGAAATAATTCTAAAGCCTTTCCACATCCTCCCGTTTGATATCCTAGGTGTAATGCCCTGGGGTACATCCTAGGTGTGGATGTTGAGGCGTGTATCTCTGGTTATATAGAAATATATGCCTGTGTGTACATATATATGTCTTCTCTAAGGTCTGTGCCTGACTGTTAGCTCCGCCTGATGAATTGCTTATTTTTTACTTTCAGAATCACTGAAATGGAACTGTATGAACAGATATTCTCAAATTGTATGAGAACTGTATAGAAAATAATGATGTCCAAGTCAGATAATAAATGTAGCAAGTTTGGGGAGAGCTGAAGTGTTTGAGGTGTTGTCTGAAGTAGTAGTAGAAGACAGTGAGTGATGAGTAATTATGGAGGTGGGAGGAAAGAGGGAAGCAATAAATCAGTTTGAGACTGGAATAGGTGTTTTATTATGTATGATTGTATATGAACTGATGATTAAGACAAAGAACCTCCCTGGGCTTTCAGACTGTGCTTGTCAGCATGGAATCTATTCATGTTACTCCACTGTTAACTGTAAATATTGTGGCTTTGTTCAGGTGCTGTGGATCTTATGATAAAAATCTTCATAAATGCTCAAACCTTAATGCTCTGATGTGTTAGTAACATGGGTATTGTATCTATACACTTTAATGTTTTAAGCTGAATAGAAAAAGAAAGGCCCAGCAGAAGAAGTGCAAGAATCATAAAAACATAAGAATTGGTACTATTGTATCCAACACAGTCTCTTATATTCAGTAGGATTTTTTGTTTTGGTCTTGTGGTGAATAAGTAAATTCTTACCTTGAAACAGTTTGGAAAACAGGAGTATTTGCCACCCAGTTACATTTCTTTTGCTCTCATCAGTGCATTACTGCTCATAGAGAGATCTACTAGAAGAAAGATCTGGCATGGAACGATCAGACTGAACATTTTCAGTTTTCCTGCACCTTCAAATTGTTCATAAACTACCAAACAAATATACCACTTGACTTGCACAGTGATATGCGTTTGAAAGGACCTCATCTGTGCCCTTTGGAGCCTGTCTGTTGACTTCTGCTTGCTCCAGGTTCAGCAATAATGTGCCTTGTGAAGAAAAGAGGTAGCTTTTGGTTTTAACTCTGGACAGTCAGCACAGGTGCACTGGCAGAGGATGGATTGCATTGCTGCTTTCCCTTATTGCACTGGTTTTAAGGAATAGGTAAAGAAATATTTTCTCCTGATACTTTTCATCAAGTCTGAATTCACCCAAGTGAGGTGAGGATAAAATTTGGGAATTGCCAGGCTCAGTCTGGCCTTGGGGTACCTAAGCAGCATCTCTCTTTGGCACAGAGCAGCCCCACATGTTCCAGAAGAAATCAGTAGTGCCTGAAGTATAGATATTTTTCTGAATTTTTATTAACATTAACTATTATAACTCTACATATTCTTATCTACATAAGTAACAAATCTCTCTTTGAATGTTTTGGCCACAGGGGCAGCCTGCAGCAGTAATTTCAGCAGCTGAAATGCAAGTGTAGTGAAAGATATTTCCTTTATCTTTACCTTTCAACAGTTTTATTTTATTTTGTTTCAGTATCCCTCCCCTCCATTTCCTTAGGGCAAAAAACATTCTGTGAGTGGAAGCACAAAAGGCTCCCTGTTCTCATTTTCTAAAATGCATGCTATTTTTGATTTTTATAGTCACCTCTTTTCTAAGATAAAAGATCTCAATTTTTTCAATTGCTCTTCCTATTGAACATTTCCCAGTCATTCTCATTATTTGCTTCTTAGTACCCTCCAGTCCAGCAGCTACAGTATTGAAAGCAATGCTGTGATCTGTCTTCTGGATTGTAGAATCATAGAACCGTTTAGGTTGGAAAAGATTTTAAGTAAACCTAACACTGCCAAGTCCACCACTAAACTGTGTCCTGAAGCACCACATCTACATGTCTTTTAAATACCTCCAGGAATTCTGACTCCACCACAGCACTGGGCAGCCTGTTCCAGTGTCTGACAATCCTTTACATGATGAAATATTCCCTAATATCCTCCCTTGGTGCAGCTTGAGGCCATTTCCTCTTGTCCTATCACTTATTACTTGGGAGAAGAGACCAACACTCACTTTGCTACAACCTCCTTTCAGGTAGTTGTAGAGAGCAATAAGGTCTCCCCTGAGCCTCCTTTTCTCCAGGTTAAACAACCCCAGTTCCTTAAGCCAATCGTTGTAAGACTTGTGCTCCAGACCATTAATCAGCTTCATTGCTCTTCTCTGGACACACTCCAGCACCTCAGTGTTTTACTTATAGTGAGGGCCCCAGAACTGAACACAGTATTCGAGGTGCAGCCTCACCAGTGCTGAGTACAGGAGGATGATCACACAGTATTTCTGATACAGTCCAGGATGCTGTTGACTTTCTTGGCTGCCTGGGCACAAGCTGGCTCGGGTTCAGCACCTGTCCGC
>NW_009913215.1:71710-75189 GCF_000696875.1 Nestor notabilis
GCTTTCCAGCCACTCTTCCCCAAGCCTGTAGCGTTGCATGGGGATGTTGTGGCCCAAATGCAGGACCTGGCATTTTGCCTTGTTGAACCTCATACCATTGACCACAGCCCACCAATACAGCCTGTCCAGATCCCTCTGTAGAGCCTTCCTCCCCTCAAGCACATCAACACTCCTTGCCAGCTTTGTGTCATCTACACTTGATCCCCTTGTCCAGATCATTGATAAAGATATTTAAGAGAACTGGATGAGACAAACCACTAGTTCATAGCTTGTTCCTGGTATAATACCCCATCCTGTTCCTCCTGCATCTCAATATTGCACCATTTTTTTTTTTTTTTTTTTTTTACCAACAACTTCATAGTACATGAAAGTGTTGGCTAAGGATTCCTAAAAACCTCCATATCTCTTACCTGAGCTGATGCAGGGAATTAAAATTTGACAAGGTTATGGATGGTGATATTTTTCTCCTCTGCTTTACGTCACATTCTGACAACATAATATCTCCCTTTGCATTTCTCCACTTGTTTGGGGTTTTTTTTAGTGGAATAGTGTTCCTCTTTCAGTCCTGGCCTTGGACTTGATTTACTGGGAAAATACTGTGTATAGTAGATTTTGTCACCTCTCTGCTTACCCTCTCTTTCATGTACCTACAAATGTAATAAAGTGGTGCAGATACAGCCCTCTGTCAGCTTGCAGATACTGAACATTGACTTTTCGTCTTAACCTTTGTCTTCTGTCTCTTAGTTTTTGATCCAATTCATTTGTTTTCTATATCACAGTACAAGCAGAAGTATTTTCTTCTATTTTTTGGCATCTGTCTGTAATCACAAATGCATTCAACCCTTGTGGCAGCTTTTGATTTTAATTCTTTTGTGTGAAACATATAAAAAAACTCCACAGAACCTCTACAAAACTTCTAGAGAGCATGCTTCAGCATTATGCTGCCTATTCATGTGAAGTGCACATCTAAACAAGTGGTACCAAATATGCTTTTAGTTATGTGCTATGCAGCCTACAGTCCTAAAAGCATCCGTCTACGTGGCTGGTCAGACACAGAGACATGGAAGGAGGCTATCTGAAGATGTTTAAAAGCCAGCATGCATGTTTATTGCTAGGCATTGTCTCCTGTCTCATCTTCGTTGGGATGCTCATGGGCTTGGTATGGTCCCCAAGGGAATTTGACAGCATCCAAATTCTCCGCTTCCCTCTAGTCCACAGCTCCAAGTGCTGCTGATGTGCTTTTCCTTCCCTCAGACCATACAGGCAGCACAAACCAGGTACTGTGGACCTTTGAGGCTTTCAGATCCTCTTCCTAGTGCAAAGGAGACATCTAGTAGAGGGATTGATTGATATTTTAGTGGCTTTTTCTCGAAGAGGTAAAAAGCTGTACTATCAAAATCGGACACGTTTTCTGTGCTGTGGTGACTGCTGGGTCCCGACGGAGAGATTTCTTCTTTGTCTTGTCTTGAGCACAGGGAGAAACACTGACAGGAGCCTACCAGAGACACTTAAGTTTAAGGAGACTACTTCCCTCCTAGCACCTTGTTGTATGGTTTTCTATGCCCTCCTCCCAGCCTCTCTGTACCTCCTGCAAGATAACTCATGCCCAGAATTCAGGGCTGTATTTACCCTAATGTTGTGGATTAGCCAAATTTCTCAATAAAAAAGTTGGCCTCTTGATCTCTGCCCCTCTACCCACTGGCCATCCACACAATTAACTCATCCTGATCCATTTTTAGTCAAAGTTTTGCAAATGTCCTTCCAGATGGTTATGGGGTAAGGTGGCAGGAGAGAGCTGGGCCAGAAGCGAGTGCCCGGTGGAAAAGGGAGGGAAGGAGGGGAAGCAAGGAGAACGGAATACCCAAGAAAGAGCCTGTAAAACCCAGCAGCAGGGCCAGCAGCAACAAAAGCCAGGGGACAGCAAAGGAGAGCCAGATCGTCTGTCATGTGGTGAGCAACAGGAAAGTAACTGATTATTATAATTATTTGTGACCCCTTTTAGCAGGGAAGAACTAACTGGCACTGCCTTTTATTCCCAAGCATTCTTCCCTAATAATACCCTTAATACAGCCTGTTCCATCATTTTTGCGAGGCATGTTTTTCATCTTCAAACTCAATTTCATCTATTAGAGACTTCACTGTGTGTGACACAGTGTGCACACATCAAGTACAGCAAGGATTTGTTTTAATTATTATGTACTACCAGGAGGTACAGTGTGTTTGTGCTGGTGGGTGAAAGGGCAAGGAGGGGGTGTTATCTATTTTGTTTCTGTGTCACGTATCACAACTGTAGGGTGATGGGGCTTTCTGAATGGCATTTTAGATTTGGAATCGGGAGGTTTGGTGGCTATCAGTGCTTTGTGCCAGCCACAGCACAGGGAGAAAGTCTCCAACCAGCGAGCACCCGTGTGGCTGCAATAAATAGTCTGAGATAACAGACACCTCTCTGGAGTTTTTGTTAGAAAGTCAGCCAGAGGACTCTTCTCTGGTTAGTGACTAATGATATTTGAATGCTGCTCTTTATGCAAGTGTGATACACGGCTTTTTTCAAATTGGAATGGATTTCTTGTAAGATGAGTCGAAATATCGTTTCACTTTGGTCTTCGAAGGAGGAACAGAAGCTAGACTCAGAAACTGTTTGTGAAGCTGACTCTAAATTTTTTTATTTTTCTGAATGGGAAAATTTTCCTTTCCTTTGTACAGAAATGAGAAGGCCTTCTACCCTGAAGCTCTATGCACTGGCTTTTTTCTCAGTGGTGTGATGTAGGTGTGGAAAGTAAAAGTTGTAGCATAATTTTAATTAGAATTTTATTTCTTTTTTAGGATGCTTGCCTTTTTTTTTTTGTTTTATCTTTTTAACCTGGCAGGTGGAGCCATTGTGAGTGTTTCCTCTGTTAGAATTGCTTGGAATGGAAGGAAGCAATGCAGAAACCTGAAAGATATTGATAAATCAGAAAAAGTGTGGAATGCAAACACCAGGAATGATGAGAAGCTTGAGGAATTGTCTAGAAAGAAGACATTGCAAGAATATTCTAGAGGAATTTTTGTATTTCCTCACTACTTGCATAGAAACCCTAAAACTAAGGTCAATGCTGTGTGCTTTGAACAGTGTAGGAGACAGAGCATGGTCTTACAGGAGACACAGCAACTCATTGTGTTAGATTTTCATCTTCATAATGCTGTTGCAAATTTAAGCTTTAAGTGACATTGGTGGTTAGGGCTGCTACCAAGCTTTTTGGTGTCCCTGGAAAGCCAGGAGCTCTAAAGCTGTTAGAGAGATTGAATTACTCTGAGTTGATGTAAACATAACCAAGATGGATGAGTGAACATTATTTCCTGGGCTGTGTTTTGTATAAGATCCCTTCGGTGGTGATGTGGAAAAACAGACATTACTTTACAGTCATGGAGTTTTACTGCCTGTGCTCTTTGTCACATCTGTCTTATTCAGCATCTTTGTCGGTGACATGGACAGTAGAATT
>NW_009913216.1:0-28925 GCF_000696875.1 Nestor notabilis
TTTTATATATATTTATTTTTTAAAAAGCAATTAGCCATCTTCCAGTGTGAAAATTTGCTCAGCATTTTACAAGACAACTTACTGGATGAATCTGAAGGATTTCACAGTAGATCCTGTACTTGCAAAAAGGTTCTTCATATCCTCAACAGTAATAGAAGGCCTATTTAAAATAAAAACCAAAACAAAACTGAAACAAAACCCCCTCAACTTGTAAAAGAATACAGGGTTCTGTAATAGTATCAAAATCTCAATTCTGACTTCTAAATTAAATTTGAACAGCAAAAGCTATCTCCAGCAACTCAAGGTGTGTCGACTTAACTCAAATATCTTGGCTTTGACACTAAGATTTAGCACCACAGTGTGCTACAAATACATTTGCTCTACTGCTTTTCATCCTACCCTGTTCCTCCCTTAAATTAAGATTGCATAAAAATCACTTCTTAACCAATACCTTGAGAAATTCCTTTCATCTCATAATTACTACAAGTATGCTTCACATATTTTCAATTCTGAAAGCTTTCTATTTTACTCAGAAAGCCATTTTCTGAGTGGTTTTGTTTTGGGGGGGTGGGTGCGTGTGTTTATTTTTTATTTTTAATTTGGACAAAATTCCGTAGTTTTCCCTCCCTGCACAGCTGCTAAACAAAAGACACTCTTAAAAACTTATGTTTTGCTCTCACTCCACACAACATTGACAACGTTCTAGAGAGGAAGAAAGGTTGGTCCAGTTTTAAAGAATATGCTTTTTAATACTTTTTCATTATAACAACTTCCCCTCTATGTAAAAGGTATGAATTCTGTATAAAAAATTCTTTAGAAAGTGTTAGAATGATTAAAAACTGCATCTACATTGAACAGTGGTGCCAGTGATCAATTTGATGTAATTTAACTCCAGTACATTATCTCAAAAAACATTTCTTTAATATTCACAAGTATTTATAAACACAGGACTTAATATTTGAAAAGCAAAAGCATATTCTCAAGAAAATGTAAACTGTACTGAAATGCAAAGAAGAACACTCAGTCAGTTCTATTCTTTGCTAAGAATAAAAAGTGACAGTTAAAGGATTCACTTACTGCTAATTACGCAGCAGAATGATCCAAATACTTAGGAAACAGTAAAAGGCCAAGGCAACGTAAAGCTTACATCAGACTCTGTAACTTAAGAACATAACCTAAAAACCATCTTTACAAGACAATCACATATGTAGAGACTCACGGGATGTTGGAGAGGTGCAGGGTGGCAGATGGAGGAAAGATATTTTGGAAGTTCTTACAGCCAGGTTTCTTAAAGCGATGTAGAGGGCTATTGCTATAGTCCTTCGTCAGACCATTGCCCTCTTGTCCCTCAGGAGGAAGTTGAATTATTTGATGTTTTGAAAGAGTAGCACGGAGGACCCTTCCATAAAGCTTCTGTCCATTCAAGTGACTCATAGCTAACCAGTGGAAATAGAATTGGAACAGGAATGAAGGGAAAGGAAGAAAAAAGGATTCTTTGCCTTCTATTTAATGTCAGATTTCACATTCTATACTTAAACTGCAACTTCCATGTTTACCAGGTGGGCTATGTCATAACATTATATTTAAAAAAAAGTATAAGAATGTAAGATATCCTACAGTTTAAATGCAACAAAAATGCAAACCAGCATTTCAATAGAGAGCAGTTGAGTATTCTTAAATAGGTAGATATAGGATAAACTACAGTAAAATTATATGACGCATTAGTAAGATAAACTACAAGAAAATAGTATAATGTTTTAATTCTAACATTGACTAGATTGAGATTCACAGGGTATTTTTTTTTTTAACTACAAGAATTTTTTTTTTTTTTTTTTACACCAACAGAAACGTTATGAACATTAAAAAGGAAAAGCTTGTATGTAGTAAAGCATCATGATGATGGATTTAATTTGTTTATGCTTTTGTCACTCATAGAAAGCAAATTCCTCATCTCTATCACACTCAGGCTAGTTTAAAGCATAACTGTGCCTTAAAAATCAGTACCTAACTGAGCCTGGGTTGCATCTGCCATCTGAACCAATGCGTTGCCTTTTTTCTTAAACATGATCTTCACACGATGCACATCACCATACATACCTGAGGAAATCCAGAGAGAAAATTTGTCCAGAGCAGTACTACAAACAGCACAAGGGCAAATCTGGGGTTACAAAGAATAATCACCTCACTAAACAGGTTGGTTAGAATATTAGTATGAAGGAGATCTTTAAATTTTGTGTGTTATTTTCTGAGGCTCAGAAATGGGGAAATCCCACAGGATCTTAGTCATAATACAGCATATTTATATTCAGCTGTTAAATAGTGCAACAGTGTTGAAGTCCTCTTAGTAGAGGCATATTAAATATTACTATGCCTACAAACATTGTCCTCTGCAACTAATGCACATACCAATTCTTTACTCCATTTCCTCTGACTCAGTCTTTGTTTTTTCATTTCACTTTGCTTTCCCATCCTTTGTAGTAAACAAATTGGACCACACACTGAAATTCTTCTGATGCTGTAAACATTGCCATTTTGGTAACGGTCGCCTACAACTACTGACTCAAATGACTGTCATTTTAAAACTAGCACATTCTCTTGTGCATTTTCTGAACAAGGACAGAGAAATGAATCTTGCATTAGCCAGAATATGTCAAATAAATAAAGAATGCTAGCCCTCAAGGTATATTTGACGTATCTTACCAAACAGGATGAAAAGTCCATGTGGTGTGATGGCCTGTTTAAATGATAAAATGAGTATATTATTTTTAAAGCCATGCAAATAAAGAAATCTATTCTATAAATGCATGGTAAACAAAAAGAATGGAAGAGATACTGCACACTGATATTTGAACCTGTCTCTTCAAATGCCATTCCCTGCAATAACTACAGTGTATAGCATTCTTTTTAATATATATTTGCTATGCACATATAAAATATTTAAACATGCTAATACTGCAGCTCATGTATTTTCATCAATCCAGACTCAGTCTGTCATGCTGAAGAAGTTATTAATATTTCAAGTGGCTTAATTATTTGAGCTCATTCTTTCCAACCTAGCAGTTCCCTTCCTGAAAAACAAAAGACATTTGCTAAACTAGAAACAGAAAAGAGCATTCAAGAACCCTTTTGTATTTTCTAAACAGCAGACAACACCTTAAAACTAAAAGCTGCAAAATGCAAAATCAACAGTCAAGTAGAATTGTTGGTTTAGTCATGGCCTCTGTAAAGCTTGATTTTTATTTTTTTTCTTAAGAGATGTACATTGGTTTTAATAAAGCATAGATCAATGTGTAGTATTTAAGTAACAGAAATAAGCTTATAGAATGGTCTATGTCATTTTTACTATAAAAATAACTTGCAAGCTGTCCTTGGCAACTTTACTGCCAACATATATATATTGAAAAAAATAAATAAAAAACTGTGTGTATTATGAGATGTGAACATGTGTATTTATTAACTTTTATAAATGGATTTACAGTGACGTCAATAGCAAAGTGCACCGGTGATCTTCCTCTCCAAGCTGGGATAAGTTGCAAAAGTTTAAAGATCTTGCTTTGGCATGCTTTTATTTCCTTTTCTCTTCCCTCATGTTTCTCTAACTCCTCATGCTTTGTAACAAATAAAAGTCTTTGGCCTTTCTAATGACAAAGTAGCTCACAGAGGAGTCATATTAACAGAGGCACGAGTAAGTTTAGTTGTAATGTATGTTGTTCACCTCTTCAAGCATTTCTCACATCTGACCATGGACTTTTCTCTAATTACCAGCTACCCTCCTAATAAAGGTTTTCTAAAGTAAATTGCATTGGGAAGCTTTTTACTGTTGACTGTAGTTTTCAAACATCAGTATTGCAAACTATCTCAAACAAGAATAGAGCTGTCCTATTCTTTGTATTACCACCACTTAAGATTTACTCTCTTGCTTCTTTAGCTAATGTCAGTTTGCAAGAAGAATTCCAGCAGTTGGTATAAGATGATACTTGCACGTTTCACCAATCAAACTTACTTCAGGGTTGAGGTTGCTGACTAGTAAAACAGAATTGGCTGGAACACTAGTAACACCAGGAAGATTCACTGGTCCGGGCCCTGCTGATGTGGGAGCAAGAGAACCAAGTGGTGCAGGAACAGCTGGAACTGAATAACCTGACAGGGTATTAATAGCATAATGTCACATCTCAAAGAAGAAAAGACATTTTAGGAGACAAAAACAGGTTACACTTGGCAAAAAACTCAGTTAAAAAATGCTTCTAAGGAATTTAGTTATTACTAGTATTTGACCAATAAAGCAGAAAGCACCACCCCTCCAGAAATATTCAGAAATACTCAGCTATACCAACAGACCCAAACAAAAGGGACAAGCCCAAGAAAGAAGAAAAATAATTTAGCACAGAAAGGAAAAGATTGCTGAGTCTGGAAGACTACATATTTCTCATTTTATAGCCAGAAAAGGGGAGACTTCCTTCTTTAGCTTTGAATTTCACTGAAGTCTTATGATTCTTACTAAAACATATGCTTAGTTTCTTCAATTGCAGATAATCTTTATCATGACATTTAATTTCTTTATCATATTTATTAAATGATAAAATACTTCAGCATGTGAGGTTTTTTATTCAGAAATTAATTTTGCTGAATAACGTGAAAGAGAACCAAAGTGACGCAAATGACCACTGTGTTCCAACCGCAGTGTTTGAAAACAATTTGCTGTGAACTAGTGTATTCAGATAGACCACTAGCCACATATAAAAACACTGTGGTTTTAGAAAACAGAAACTTACTTGCAGCTGGAGCAAAGTTCATGGCTGGGGCAAACCCAGGAGCCCCTGCATACGATGGCATGATGAAATTTTGGGTGCCTAGAAAGAGCAGACACATCTCATTTTAAAATCTTCAGAAAAAAGAAGAGTCTTCAGCAGTAAGAATCAGCTTCTAGTGTTCTGACCTCAGTCTGTGATTATGTCTTTTACAAAATGTTTGTGTTAAAAACTCTTATTAAAATCCAAAATTCAATGTTTTACAAAGACGAATTTCAGCCACATTTGAAGACAAATATTCCACTTAGCCTCAATTTTCCTCTTTAAAATGAAGCCAGAGCAAGATGTAATATAGACAAGTTTGAATAGCAAAGCACAGCGTAGAAGACCATCCATTAAAGTTAAGATACATTAAGATACCTGTGGTGCAGTGTTTCATAGTTTCTATTCGCACAATGAAAACGTATTCTAAACACTTCCTGGAAGTAAGTACACTCGAAGACATTTTGCAGCTATGAGATACAGCTATTTCCTAGGTATTTCTATAACCAGTAAGGGTTAAATAATACAAACAGCTACAATGAATCTGAAGTTCTGAATTTTACTAGCTACTGAGGTGCATAAAGTATACATATCTTGTCTTCTAAGGAGATCTACTTTACCAGGTTATATTATTTCATAAACAATCTAGGGTTTTTTTATGATTGTCCTGGCAATCAAAAGCATTAAACAGATTTGGAGTACCGACATAAGGAGAATGCCAGCCTCAAAGATAGCTCAGTGATTTTCACATTAGCGTGTGGAGGTAAGTGCTACCCAGAGCAGCACACTAACTTGTACTCTAAGATGCAGTCAGATGTAAACTTGAGTTGTGATTTCTTTCATATGATGGCACACTAGACTTTTTTAAATGGAGTATATGTATTTAGCAAATACATCCTACAAGCCTAGCAATATGTCTGTTTTACTAGTCAAACCTCCACCATTGACAAAAATAGCTACATTCACTAACAGATGGTTATTGACAGGGATGATACAACAGTATAAGAAGTATATGTTACAAATTACAAAACCAACAAATGAAAGAGGCACCACAGATCAAGTATTCATGAATGCTACATTATATCTCCTCTTATCTGTAGTAACAAAGTCTCTTTCATACAAAAAACTGAATCCATTTATCACACCAAAGGAAGTCATTGTGTTCTTGAAATACACACACTGGTGCATTATATTGACAAGTCCTGGTAATACAGATATTAATCACTTATTCACAATCCAAGAATGGTAATGGTAACATTAATGAAGAAATAGATAAGGCGCTTCTATTCTGCCAAATAAGACCTGCATGTTGCACACTGATACCAAAAATCAGGCATGCAAAAATTGTCAAACAGAGATAATGCAGAAAGATCTGGAATTCTCTGTTGCACTTTTTATGTGTAAAATCATTTGCTTCATGGCTAGCTTTCAAAGCAAGCTAATTCATTTATCTCTGCTTAAGCTCACTGGGTGAGGCAACTCTTTAAATGCAGAACATTCACAAAATCTGCTTATTTATAGTGCAGCATCTTTTCCACCACAAGTGAATGAAAAAACCTAAAAAAAACCCCCTAAAAACCAAAAAACCCTAAAAAATATGCAAAATACCCACCAAGTTCCAAGAGCAGTTCAGTTTTGCTAGTAGGATAACTTCAAGTCTACAGAAAAATTGATGTATTATTCTGATAGTTACATGTTTTATCTTCTAATTCTCCATCGAAAATATATCTACTAGTAGTAACATCGGAAGTGTAAGTGCTAACATGACTCCCAATATCTTTTCTTCACGTCATGCAACTGAGGACTGTCAGAACATGCCTACGGCAATGTATGTGTGTTGTCACCACTGACTGAAAGGCTAGAAGCATGCTTCTCCCGGTCTACAGCTGTTTTTTTTTTTAAAAAAAAGAAAAATAACTATACAGCTGCTTCACTGTGACTGCACTGCAAATAAACTTTGATGAAGACATCAAAATCTTCTTTACATCAGCACCTCTGCCGTCCATACTGTTACAGTAAACGTTCAGACTGAGAACAGGATTGTTAGCAACAACAAGGTTGAAAGAGTGAGGGGGAAGGAAATGGAGATGTGCTCATGTGTTTTCCTTCAAAAGTATGCATACAATGTTATCTCTGCTTTATAAACAAGTTTGTCCTTAATCTGCTCTAATTTTACGTTCCCCTTTCATTGACATTTCAAATTGTGCAAGTCTAATTAACCAGAACATCCAATCTATAACAGCATGTTTCCATGATGCTCTATGGCAAATTCTCAAAACCATGATAAAGATGGTTGTACATTATGTTAAGATCTAAGGCTTTCCGTCAAGGGAACCAGCAAAAACAATCCAGAAAGTAGTGTGTGCAACTCACTTTCTTACTCTAATCTAAGCTACCAAAGCCAGCTATCCAAAAAACCCAAGCCAAACCCAGTATCTGCCCTAGCTTCACAGAAAGCTAAAGGAAAAAGAGGAATTCTTCCCCAGCCCTTCTCCAACCTATTCAACATGCTGAGACAGTTCTTAGCTGTGTATTAGTGCTAATGGTTGTCATTAGAGAGAAAGAAAAATAGCTAAAATCACTCAAATTGCATTGTGAGCACTTCTGTCAGATCATCATATTATTCTGTTTGGTGATTTGCATTGTTACTGAAGCTGATTAAATTAGGATTCCTGAGCTATGTATGCCAAAAAGGCTTCTCCAGTGTAGCTTCAAGCAGACACTGTATCCTCTACATCATGGAAATTACTTCTAAAATTCACAAAAATTTCTAAAATTTTATCTTTTAGAAGGTGACAACAAAATACACATATATATATATATAGGTGTAGCATTTCAAAGTGTCTTGTGGTTTTGTTTGTTACAGGAGGCAGTTATCCTAAAATAACAACAAATAAGAGCTAACACTCTTCAGGCACTTATTTTCAAGCAGCTTTAGGCAAACAGTGTCAAGAATGACTGCCACTGACCATTCTGATATGCAACATTTATTATACTACCTGTACCAATGATATAATTTCACAGCATTTTACAAATACAGCTTTTTCACACCACTTTGAATTTGCCCAAATACATTTCTCTTGTTATAGTTTCAGATACTTGTATATTTTGAGTAGTACTTTCTGCTTTCTGTACAAACTTTATTTGACCTAACAAACAGAAATGTAAACAAAATGTACCCTTCTATGAACCTGATATGAAGCTAAAGCGTAAGTGCAACATAAAAAGCATAGTGACCTTATTGCGTATCACTAAAAATGAAGGTTTCTTACCATAGGTAGGTACCATGGGTGGCTCCGGAGGTTGCTGGCCATCACCAAATGGAAGGTCAAGGCGAGTGAAATCTCTGCTTTTCTCATTGTTGTACTTTACCTTAAGGCTAGCTAACTTGGAGAAGTCAATACGGAGGGTGCAGCACATAGTGTAAATATTATGGCCATCCAGACTCTGAAGAAAAATAGCAATTTGTTATTTTTGTTATAGCTTGTTTTCACAGACAAATCACATAAAAGCATCCATCACTGTAAGTTTATTTTCACCCTACATTTGTATCCAAACAGAAATGCATCTTGTTTCTAAGGTGCTGCTTTTACACACCAAGTATACAACTTTGATGCCACCATCCTTACCTTAACATCCTATGCAGAGTACTAGTGCAGTCCACTAATTAGCATTATGTTGCCTTGTGCCAATGGGCAAAACAGCTTTAAACATGACTTGTCTTTCTTGCTGTGCTTCTAATCTTGCTTGTCTCACACTGAATACACGGTATCAGATGCTAATAGCAATACTAATTTGAAGCTTTTATTGCATGGAATTGTCCCTTACAGAAGCTGGTAAAGGGCCTAGAGCACTAGTCTTACGAGGAGCAGCTGAGGAAACTGAAGTTGTTTAACCTGGAAAAGGCTGAGGGTGGGATCTTATCACTCTCTACAACTACCTGAAAGGAGGATGGAGCAAGGTGGGGATTGGTCTCTGCTCCCAAGTGATATTACAAGAGGAATCAGCCTCAAGTTGCACTAGGGAATGTTTAGATTGGATGTAAGGAAAAACTTCTTCACTGAAAGGGTTGTCAAGCACTAGAACAGACTGCCCAGGGAAGTGGTTGAGTCGCCATCCCTGGAGGTGTTTAAAAGACCTGAAGATGTGGTTCCATGGTGGACTTGTCAGTGTTCAGTTTATGGTTGGACTCAATGACTTTAAGGGTCTTTTCCAACCTAAATGATTCTATAAAATCCATCTCTTTAAGAGTAGCTATGCTCAGAAAGAGCACTAAACTAGTATTTTCTGCTTAAACCAGTCATAAAAGAATCATGATGGATGAAGGGGGGTTAAACACACTCAAAAGATACTGGTTTGTTATAATTACTTAATGTAATCTAGACTAGAATTATAATTTCTATGAAATCTTTAATAAGGTATAGATTATTATTAATACTGTTCTTTAAGACAAGATGGTATTGTTAACAAACAGGCTATAATCCCACTTACCTTTACTAATTTCCAATATATACTTATTCGCTAAAACACATAGTGAATTTACTTACTGGACTAACTTGCAAACAGAAATAGATAAATATTCTGTGTCTTTAATTTTGAAGCTGAGAATAAAGTCAACTTCAGTAACAGAAGTAGGGTAAAAGTTCCATTCACTCTAGTCTATTGGTGATCTAAAAAAACCCCAAAACCTAACGCTAAATACCATTTAATACTTAGCAGAATCTATTCTTCTATATACCTTATATGGGAACTTTCAAATTGATTTTATTTATTTACTAATATTGAAGTGACCACAGAGGTTAAAGGGAAATACAAAGCATCTCAGGCCCAGATATCCCTAATGTTCCCCATTTCCCTGGGAGGGTGGGAGGGGGACCAACTAAACAATCAAGCTGAATACACTACACTTACCATTTTGGCATAATATGCATTCATTGGATCAGCATACTGGAGCAAAGCTTGGAATTGATTGTTCCTAGTGAAGGTAATAATCCTCAAGACAGATCCAAACTTAGAGAAAATCTTGAGAATGAAAAAACACGAACTTTCAGAAACAATGAATAATTCATGCACACTAAAATCTAGCATTTAATATATCATAGAGATTGCTAAAAATTATTTCTTTTGTGAGAGCTGAAGAGAAATCGAATAAACTTAGGAGTTTTTTCCATATAAAAAAATAAAAGAGGCTATAAAAGGTAATGAAGAATAATGAAATTTCCTTGAAGATTTAGTAGTGACTGTTCAACAATCAAGGAGCGGGGAAGGCCAGCCCAAACAGGCATTTGTTCAATGTCTGCAGAGAAACTGTGGATAATCAAGGCTGAGGTTTGAGAAATGGACTTTCACAAATCAGTTGAGATCAGAACTGCAATCTGCCTTTCAAGGTATCCACTTTTACATTCTGTACTTCAAACAAGTTCTGCAAATTTGGTGACCAAAAATACATCTTAAATAGTTGATGTGTCGACAGATTTATTACTCACAACTACTGTCCAAACTGGAAGACAAAGAAGGAAAGAAGACAAAGATCTAGTTTGGGACCAATGCCTCTAATTTATGATTGAATGGTATTTGATTTATTGCAAATGCAAGCATTGCAGAAAAAAATAATTCAGAAGTCTGAAATTAATATACCTACACTCAAAATGAGAGTGTGAACTACGTGAAGGTGTCTGTACAAAAGCAAAGCCACAAAGAACAAGGAGAAAAGTATAGCTAGGGGATATCATGCAAGTGCAGAAAAAGTGTGGCCAAATCAACAGTGGAAGAGGAAAGGTAAGTCTGGAAAGTAGTAACAGTTTTAGAACAAATTGTTAGAATCAATGCAAGTCAGGAAAGCAGAACTCTCCCAGCCCTCCCCACCCCCAGACAAATACTAAGCCTGGAACAGAAAGAAAAGGGCAGGAAGGATGACCCTGGGAACTACAGGCCTGTCAGCCTGACCTCAGTGGTGGGGAGAATCATGGAGCAGATAATCCTAGTGAGATCAAAAAGCACGTGTAGGAAAACGGAGTGATCAGGCCCAGCCAGCATGGGTTCATGAAGGGCAGCTCCTGCTTGATCAACCTGGTCTCTCCTTCTACAATCAAGTGACCTGCCTGGTTGATGAGGGAAGGGCTGTAAGACATTGTCTATTTGGACTTAAGTAAAGCATTTGACACTGTCTCCCACAGCATTCTCCTGGAGAAATTTGCTGCACATGGCCTGGATAGGTGGATTCTTAACTGGGTTGGAAACTGGCTGGATGGCTGAGCCCAAAAAATGGTGGAAAATGGCATCACATCTAGTTGGCAACCAGCCACCAGTGGTGTCCCTCAGGGCTCAGTGTTAGGGACAGTGTTGTTTAATATCTCCAGTGGTGATCTTGATGACAAAATTGAGTGCACCCTCAGTAAATTTGCAGACGACACCAAGTTGGCTGAGAGAGTTGATCTGCTGAAGGACAGGAAGACTCTGCAGAGGGATCTGGACAGGCTGGATCGACGGGCTGTGGCCAGTAGTATGAGGTTCAACAAGGCAAAGTGCCTTGTCCTGCGCTTGTGCCACAACCACCCCATGCAATGCTACAGGCTTGGGGAAGAGTGGCTGGAAAGCTGCTCAGTGGGAAAGGACCTGGGGGTGCTGATTGATGGAGCTGAACATGAGCCAGCTTGTGCCCAGGCAGCCAAGAAGGCCAACAGCATCCTGGTCTGCATCAGCAATAGTGTGGCCAGCAGGGCCAGGGCAGTGACCATCCACCTGCACTCTTCACTGGTGAGGCCACACCTCAAATCCTGTGTTCAGCTCTGGGCCCCTCACTACAAGAGAGACATTGAGGTGCTGGAGCAGGTCCAGAGAAGGGCAATGAAGATGGTGAAGGGTCTGGAGCACAAGTCTGATGAGGAACAGCTGAAGGAACTGGGGGTGTTTAGTCTGGAGAAGAGAAGGCTCAAGGGGGGACCTTATTGCTCACTACAACTACCT
Organism: Nestor notabilis; assembly: GCF_000696875.1. Lineage (NCBI taxonomy): Eukaryota > Metazoa > Chordata > Aves > Psittaciformes > Psittacidae > Nestor > Nestor notabilis. The sequence goes on from NW_009913216.1 coordinate 11,757, forward strand.
GAAAGGAGGTTGTAGTGAGGTGGCGATTGGTCTCTTCTCCTAAGTAACAAGTGACAGGACAAGAGGAAACCACCTCAAGCTGTGACAGAGGAGGTTTAGACTGGATATTAGGAAAAATTTCTTCACCAAAAAGGTGATCAGGCAAGTGGTGATCAGAACACTGGTGGAATCACTGTCCTTGGAAGTGTTCAAAAAACATGTAGATGAGGCCCTCAGTGATATGGTTTAATGGTGGTCTTGGCAGTCCTGGGGTAATGGCTGGACTTGACCTTAAAGGTCTTTTCCAACCTAGTTGATTCTATGAGATAAGGACAAGCATCTCTTGCCAGCCTATTAGGCCTAAAATCATGGATACAGGACACACTATCCCAGAGCTTTGTGCCCAGTTTTTCAGAATCTCAGAAACGAGGGGTTTATGCTGCAGTCACCATTTCGTAACAGAAGACAGAACAAAAAGCTTTTTCATAGCAATTTAAAATTAGCCACTGAGTTCCTGTTCATAAAGCACTTCCCTCTTAAGAAAGACCCAAATACAGCTTCTGAACATAGGCTTTTACATGTTTATACATGAAACTAAATAGACCTTTTTAAGATAATGAAATTCCATTTATTCCTGTTTGGTTTTAAACCTAAAACTCACTGTACATCGATTTTGTTTCTGCAAAGATAACACTTAATATTCTGTTTCTTATAATAAATATTTTAAGGTGAATTCTGGTTAAAAAAAGTGTTAGCTTCTTGACAAGCAACTGTAACTTGAAAAATACAACTGAAGTTTTGGATGACAGCTTGCCTATTGGTGTTCCCTCCATACTTATCAGTGAAATTTTCATTTCCATTAATGTTATCACATTTATAAAGTGACGTTACGTTGTTGCTATAAAGTGCTCCTTTAATAAGAGGAGATTGACTCCTGTTAAGAACGCCAAAAAAAGCTCCCTTTTCAAATATTGCTTAATTTTCTATTGCAGACCTATTGCAAAAGTAGTTGAGTGAGGGTCATCAGGCAATTCAAAGACTAAAAACATTGTTCTGCTGCACTGAAGTAAACATTAATCAAACTAAAATAAATTAACATGAATCCCTCTTCCACTATGTTCTTAACAAAACAAGACCCCAAAACCAAGTAAACAAACAAAACCCCCACAACTAAACAAAACCCCATACAAGGTTAGATCCAGGAACTGCTATTGCACTATTAATCTCGTACAGCTCCCATAACCACAGGAGTTTCGTGTGTTATTCTGACTGCATTAATGATCCTAAACAGTCGACAGTATTTGCACAAGCTCAACAATGAGTGGACACTCAAGAGATACAAACAAGAGTAGAAAGAACAAATTGCTACATCAAAGTGACAACTAGTATACTAGTTAGTATCATGGAGGAGAGATACTGAGAAAGGAAATACTGATAGGTAAAAGGAAAAGTAAAATGTTGGTAACAATGAACAATTGTTTGAGATGCTAGTAAAGCAGCAAAAATCTTTCAAAACTGCAGGTGCTTGTAAAAATACCCCAATTATTTTAAATCACATTAATTTAAGAAACTCGGATTTGGGGATTTGATTTTTTTACTGCACACATTTACCAGTAATTATTAAAGCTTCAAGCATTTAAACCACTTGCAATATCTGAAAAAAGTAACAAATCCTTCAGGCACAAGGAAATAGTCTTGTAAAGTTACTGGTTTTAAACTTACAGCTCTCAACAGAGCACAACAGCGCGTTAGGATAGAGCAACCACCTAGCAGGAGTTATGGTAATGTCTTTCATGGCTATAGCCCGCTTCTGCGCCAGGCTTTCAGAGGTAGTTAAAGTAAATGGCATTCTAACAGTTGATGAACAATTAAAAACATTTATCCAAGCAACTATATGTGTATATTACATCACTTGCTTCAAATTATAAAAGTGAATATAAAAGTCTAAAATACAATGCAAACTACAAAAGTTTCTCAATAGAAAGAGTGCTAGAATATGGGTGCATAAGTTCATAACAATCGTTTCACTAGCTCTTCACATGGGCATGAATTAGAAGTTACACCTCAAGTTTGTGATTGCTTCCACAGAAACCAAGGAACTAAACAAAATGAAAGATAACATGAAAAGCTGTAAACAGCTGTAAACAGAAGCCCTGTTTACTATGATCTTTTTTTGTGCAAAACTGATTCCTAGATCCCCATATTCCAACAAATAATTTTAAAATTACAGTCCTCATTCAAACAATTAAGGATGCACAGCTACTTAAAAAAAAGGTAATTGATTTACAATGGCAACCATGGAACAGACTTTAACTTTCTTCTTTAGCAATCTTCATTACCTGATACAACACTTCTATAGTGACAGGGTAGTGAAGATTTTCAACAATGATTCGAAGAACCGAACCTTGATATGGATGGTGCCCACCTTCAGCAGTATAAGCACTTGGAACAGCCTGGCTTCCAGGCTGTGTAGCATTCACAGCTTGCAATGCAGCTTGGGATCTCTGAAATCATGACACAGCAGACACCACAAGTACACACAAACAAATTATTAGTTTCTAAACAAAGTTCTCATACAAAGAAAAGCATGTATAATGCATTTAAAATGCAACTTTTAAAAAACATATTCTCTTTATCTGATTATCAGTTCAAATCCCCTATTAATAGGAAAATCATACCACTTCCTTCCCTTCCTTTACCCTAAAAGAAGTCAGATCATACTTTCACATAATTATAACTCTTCTTTAGTTAAACTGTTCCTACTTTGTAATGCCATATAAACACAATTTTGCTTTGATTCAGTAAGCTTTTGTTACTCTAGACATTTTCCAGTAAATCCGTATGATGACAATACTGTAATAGACTAACAGTCAGTGTACTAAAAACTATTAGCTTGGCTTTACTAGGATTGCATTCTCTTCAGGAGCTAAGTTTTGCTGGGGATAAGCTTAAAGGTGCATAGCCTGCTCTTCTTTCTGAGCCAAGCTATCAACACAAAAATCACCCTGAAATCTCACTCCTCAAACTGCCTTATTGGGACATTCAAAGTCACTATGCTTGTTTTTGATGAGCTTTTCTCAGAAAGCTCTTCAGACTACCTCTGAGAGTACTATGGATAGGTGTTCCTTCCCAAATGTAGTGCTGTGACTTGAAGTCATGTCTCAGTAACACTATTTCCTTGGAAGACGGACTAAACATGGCACACAATACAGATGTTAGCTAGTTTCAGAAACTCCTGCAAAATAATCTGTACTTTAGGCCTGAGTCTAGACACTAAGTCAGTAATGTAGTGTTTAGCTGCTCTGCTAGTGTCAACAAAATATAAATAAAACTCAAATGTAAAAGTGGGGGGAAAAAAAGTAAAATAAAAGTGGACAATGTTGCTTTTATAGAAAGAGAAATCAAGTGTCATAAATTGAGCTGAAAAATAATCTGAGAAACAGATACAAGGAGCCTTATTTGCAGTATGAGTATAGTTTTCCTAAGGCTGTTACATAAACCACATCCTTAAAAAAAAAATCTTGTTAGTTATTTGTTTTTGCAGATAACAAACCAATCCAGCAATCTTGAATAAAGAAAGATAGAAATAACATTTATTAGATTGACAAGCTTGCAAGATTTCAGTGACTTGTGTCAGCACAAATTAAAACTAAGCATTTATTTTAGCCCCAATCACTACTTGCAACATTCCTACAAAAAAAAAAAAAACATGATACACACATCACAGTGTATAACTTATGTATCTAAATGGGAGGTCAATTGCAATTCATCCAGGAACCAAAAAATCCAGACAGATTTCCACTGTGATATGGTGGTTCGTATTCTTTGATATTACTGTGCAAAAAGTACTTTAGTGTTTACAGATTAGGATTTAAACCACCACCTGCAATGTCCAATTCACATTCTTATGAAATCAATTTTTTGTACTTCAAAAATGCATGGAAGAAATTAATTTTGTTTGGCATGAAGTTACATATAAAACTGATGTTTTATCAGTGAAAATACCCACTTTATTTGATCTATGGTTTTTCTTAGAATAAACAATTAACATTAATTTTAACCATGTTATCTTCTTTAAATTTGAACAATTTAAAGATTATGATTTGCCATTCCTGAGTTTGGCAAGGCCTTGGAACAGTGACAACACCATGTATCTTTCAAAAACAGATTACGTGACCCCTCACAATAATCTGACCAAGTAAAAAGCTTCAAAAGAGTAGCTTTTGGGGCAGAAAGTGGTTCATCATGTATCAGCTGCGTTTATTCGTCCTTGTGTTCTTTAGATAGCACCTACAGACCACACGATTAGCAATTAACTTTAAGAAAACACAAGCATATGTTTTTGTGGTATTCTTGCTACTATATTGTGGACATGGGGAAAAAATCAGGACTAATTAGTCAGAGAAAAGATTTATTGGAAAAGACATTTTATTCATGTTCTGAAGCTACTGAGAGCTGTTACCTGTTAAAAGTTAGGAATGGCAAAAGTGCTTTCAAAACGAAGTAAGCAAGTATTTCTCAATAGTGTAGAATGCAACAGCAGGCTCACCTACAGCAGGCTGCTTAGAACTGTTTCCCATCAGGTTTTAAATGTATCTGACGATGGAGATTATACAGTATCTCAGAGCAACCCATTCCAATGTTTGATCACTATGAGAGTAAGAAAGTTTCTTAAGCAAATTTTTCTGTATTTGAAATAACGCACGTTGCCTCTTGTTCTGTCACAAGGCATCACTGAAAAGTCTGTCTCCATTTGCAGACATTGGTAAGATACCCCCAAGCCTTCTCTTCTTAAGGCTGAACAGTCCTTAACCATCTTCACAGCCTCTTGCTGGATTAGCTCCACTATGTACATGCTCCTCCTGTACTGAGGAGCTCAGGACTGGACACAGAATTCCAAATGTGTCTCATCAGCATTGAGTAGTGGGAAGGTCACCACCCTCCATCTGGCAGCAACACTCCGCTTTCTGCAGCCCCAGATGCTGCTGCTGGCCACCTTTCCTTCAAGGGCACATGTGTTGTCCACCAGGAACCTCAGGTCGTCCTCTACCATGCTGCTTTCCAGCTGGTTGACCCCAGCGTACAACAGTGCCTGAGGTTACTCCTCAGGTGCAGAAGTTGGCGTTTCCCTTTGTTGAACTCAGTGAGGTTCCTCCTGTCAGTCCGCCTCTCCAGCTTTTTAAGGTTCTTCTGAATGACAGCACAACCATCTGGGATGTCAACTAGCCCTCCCAATTCTGTGTTGTCAGCAAACTTGCTAAGGATATTTCCCCTCCCATCATCCAGGATATTAATAAAGATGTTAAACAGTATTGAACATAGGATCAACCCCTAGGGTACTCCATTACTGATTAGCCCCTTGCTGGACTTCATGCCACTGGCTGCAACTATTTTAGCCTTTCAGACCACTTCATAGTTTACTTATCTACACTGTATTTAATCAGTTTGTCTACTGGGATGTTATCAGAAATAATGTTCAGAGTCCTGCCAAAGTCAAGTTAAACAATATCCACTGGTCTCCTCTCAACCGTCAAATCAGTCACCTCACTGTAGAAGCCTATCACATTGGTTAGGCACTACTTCCTTTTCAAAAACCCTTGCTGACTTTTCCCAACCACCTTCTTGTTCTTAGAATGTATGAAAAGGTTTCCAGGATTAGTTGCTCCATTCCTATCCATCTAGGTAAGGCTGATCAGCCAGTGGTTCCGTGGATCCTCCTTCTTGTCCTTCTTTAAGATAGGAAAGAGATTTGCTTTCTTCCAATGCTCAGGAGCCTTCTCCAATTGCCATGACCTTTCCAAGACTGTAAGAGTGGCCTTGCAATGACGTCAGCCTTGCAGCTCCCTCAGTACTCACAATTGAATCTCATTAGGGCCACAGACTTTTGTTTATCCTGTTTGCTTTAATGTTCCCTAGTGAGATTCCTCTCTACTTCCTTCACGCTGTCCTCAGTGGTTTGGTATTCTGAAGGGCAAGTTGTAGCCACTAATGTCTGAGAAGAAAGCATCCAGTACTTCAGACTTTTTCACGTACTTTGTCAGCAGGGCCCCTGCCCCATTCAGCAGCAGGCCCACACATTCCCTAAATCTTCCACCTGCTGCTGACTCATTTTGAGGGGCCATTCTTGCTGCCATTCACACCCCTTCCCAAGCCAACTCCATGTGGTCTTTAACTTTTCTAACCACATCCCTGCATATTCAGATAATGCTCTCTATATTCCTCCTCAGTATTTCTAAATAAATTTCTGTTACCTCAAATAATCACCTGTCCATGATTCTATCTCCCTCTTTTTTATGTCTGAGTTCAGTCAGGAGCTCCTTGTTCATCCAAGCAGTCCTCCTGCCACCTTCACTTGATTTTCTGCACATCAGGATGAACAATGCTTGAGCTTGAGCTCCTCCACAGTAATTTCAGACAGAATTCCCTGTCTGAAAAAAGTTACTGCTTGGATAACAAGAGACAGAAATAATATCTATCAGAATGTGACTGTTGGTGTAGTGGAAAGTATTCTGTTTATTTACTAAAATTGTAGTTTAACACTGAGAGGCAGCTAAGTGCCACACAGCTGCTTGTTCACTTCCCCCCAGCAGTATGGGGGAGAGAATAGAAAGGGTAGAACTGAGAAAACTCATGGGTTGAGATAAAGACAATTCAATAGGTAAAGCAAAAGCTGCATGTGAAGCAAGGCAAAATAAGGAATTCCTTTACTGCTTCCCACTGGCAGGCAGGTGTTTAGACATTTCCTGCAAAGTAGGATATTATGTGTAACAGTTGCTTAGTAAGAAAAACACCATAAGGCCAAACATCCCACCTTCCTCCTCCTTCCCCCAGCTTTCATTGCTGAGAACAACGTCTTGTAGTACAGAATATTCCTTGGGTCAGTTGGGGTCAGCTGTGGGGTGACCCAACTTCTTGTGCATTCACTGTCAGGGTAGTGTGAGAAGCAGGAAAGACCTTGACATTATGTAAGCATCACAAGCTACTATGAAGAAAATTAACTATCCTAGCCAAAACCAGTACACAACTCATACACAGTTCTATCCTGCTAAATGGAAGTACTATACTTACAGCCTGATTAGGTGAACTTTCAACCTTAAGTTCTCTGTGCTTGGAATACTGAATATAAACAGGCTGACTGTGGAGATGAGGTGTAGAAAGACTACAGTGGTTCACCAGAGCAGCAGCAGCTTCTTCAGAAGCCATTTCCAAAAATGCCTGTAACCAATACATAGCACTCGTCAGTGTTGTGTTGTTTACAGGAGAGAACAAAGCATTAAAGCACCATATTCCCAATTCTAGTCTCAGTAGAAAATTATCATGTGAATGTACAGTATTGATTTGTTCAGCATTTGATCTGATTTGTGGGTTTTCTTGAAAGGTTTTTACATTGTAAGTACAGTAAGTCATTAAAGATAAGCATGACATGTGGGAAGCAATGCAGCTAAAAATACCACACTGCTAATGAATTTATTAGATTCCTGAATGCAAGCACTACTACCTAAGTAGCAGACACACATACTGATTTAAAAAGCAGGAACAAGACATTATACATCAGTTCGTGCATATTAACCCAGCTCACTGCTGAAGACAATTTTTTTTATTAGTGCCTATTATTTTTAGCATTTCAGTGTTTATTCATAATGTGAACTACCCTGTTATATCTAAGAGGAAAAAACAGAACAAAACAAAAATCCTAAGCTATTTATTTCAGATTAAAAAGTTAACATGTATGTTAGTTATTTAATCAGGTGGGTTATTTCAAGACTTATGTCAACATCAATTGTAACAATGTAGTTCTTTATCATCTATATATACTTACACAAGGCAGATGTAATGCTTAGCAATATTACTAACAAGTTACTAGATCATTATTTAATCCAAAAGTGTATTAAAAATTAAAGTATCAGGACATTCTTTCACCTTTGAAAATACTAGGATCTTGAGCTATCAATAAAATGCCTCGATATTGTTGCAATCATTGCAGCCAAATGCAGTATCAAAAGTGTCATAACATGAACACATCTTCAGCCTTGCTCTTATAATTGAAACATTGAAAATTACATACCTGACATTTTCCTTTTAGCATCAAGAAATTGGTTACTTTGCCAAAAGGGATGCCCAATGAAATGACTTCTGCTTCAGTAGCATCACTTGGAATTTGACGGATATGAAGGACACGTGAAGGGGAGCATGGTGATCTGTCTCCTTTAAATTTCTTCTTGTCATTCTCATTATCTAAAATATTTTAGGGAGGGTGATGGAGAAGCAAACAAGGCAAACTTATTACACAATGTAAGTACCAAAACCTAAAAAAAGATTAACTGCTGTCTCAGCACTTACATTAAATTACTGATAGCTCTCTGAATCCCAAGAAAGTTTATGTATAACAAAAGGACAGTTTAAGAAGACCCCGTTTATCTGTTCCAAACCTCCACTGCAACTGGAGTGTGTGGTAAGTTTGTTTTAGTTTGATTTAGTTTTGGTTGTTTGTTTTCCTGGGACCTGAGGGTGAGTTTTTGGGTTTGGTTTTTGGTGGGTTTTTTTCAAGTCTTACAGATAGAGAGGCTAGTAACTTCTTCCCAAATGCCTATGTAACATATTCACAAAATGTTAAATACACAGAAGAGGGGAAAGTAGTAATTGGGAGGTAATGTATTCTTTTTGGGTTTGGTTTTTTTTTTTAATTATTACTAACTGATCTTCCTGCATGGTGTGGATTCAGCTATTACCGCAAATAATTTTTTTTTTTTGATTAAAAAAAGCCTGCTGTCTCACATGACTGTAAGTTTTGAAGTCTTTGGAAAAGGTAGACAGCAGTAAGGCATGAAATCCATACAGATTCTAGTCTTCCACGTAAGCAAACTGCTTTTTTTCTTTCTTTTTTTCTCCACCCCTTTTTTTTTTTTTTTTAACATACACCTATTTGGATCCTCTAAGATCATTGCTTACATTGTTTACATTGGTTACATTTCAAGGAGATGACTTGCAGTCCTTGGGAGCACTTTTAAGCAAAACACCACATCTGGAACAGGCATATTGTTCTCCATGCTATCACAATGGAGTAATAACTTAAAAGTAGTAAAAATGAAATTCATTAGCCAAACTACAGATCCCAATAAGATATTGTCCTAAAAAAAGCTAGAGAGGCTTACGAGACTTGATGAAAACAATCCTGATTTAAAGACAGCCTATTTGATGGAAATTGTACTTAAGTCTAACTGCATTACTACCTAAGTTGTTTTGTTTTGTTTTTTTTTTCACTTATGTACCACAAACAGCTTCACTCCATCAAGAGAGATAGCCTTAACACCTCATGTGCTAAATTTCGCCTTTCAAGAAGAATCACAAAAGATTAGGAAAAAATACCTGGTTAGGCTTAGTAAGTAATTTCGTATTTTGCTGTAGGTTTTGAGTACAGTCTAAGGCTGACAAATATTTCACACAAGTCATTCTGTATAAGGACCTTCAGAGAGGGCATTTTTAGTAGTCCCAACCGTAGCACACTCAGAAGTCAAGTTCAGTAATTCCCCCGCCTGCCAACCAGAAAAGTCTGATATGCATTGATTTTTCCAGCAAGAAATTCTAAATGGCACCATGTGCTCTGTGTGCATTCTGAAAAATATAAACATGTGGCACACTTGTTGGGGATGAGACTTTAAAACAAACAAAACCATATTAAACTCATATCAGTACCAAGCCACAACAGGGTATAATATCATTAAAACCCTACAATCCTTCCTGTTTTGTTAAATCTACTTTTCAGGTTCAAAATGGACAAGATACCCTTGACTTTACTAAGTTGAGGATTGCATGACCATAGAAAGCAGGAAATTAAACCTAAGAGGAATTTTGCCTTTGGTTTAAGATGAGAGGCTCTTGCAGAAGCAATACTTTCTGGGTTCTGGCTCACTATCAGAGGCAATGAGATGGAGCTAAGTGGCAAGCACAACATTTTCTCTTTACATCTTCACTGAGAGTTACAGAAGTTTTCAGATCAGTCAATCAGCCAAAAAGGACAACTGACTTCAGAGCTCCTCAGTATTTTCATTAGGTTGGCTAGACTCCAACAAGTTGACTGTTGGAGTCAGATTACAATTCAGGCTTGGTGAGGATGCTCACGGTGACCATAAAGAACACACAGACACACTCTCCCCAGCCGACCCCCACCCCCAAAAAATTTAAGTCATTACAGAGAAAATACACACTGTTAAAGAACTGCGATAAAAATCTTTTCTTTTGTATACCCTCAGCTGGAGTGGAACTGCTCATGGTAGAAGGCCTGTTACTGACACCAGAAGAAAGAAGCTTGTCAGGTCCACACTAAAAAATAAAATACAAGATTACTATAAAAGCTGTTAGAGAAATAGCTTGATATAAAAATGCAAAAACTCCTGTAATTTATTCTTCCCCAAGAACATACCCTTTCTATACCCATTCTCAACCAACGCTGTGAACTTACTTTTCAGGAAAATGTGCCAACCACACAACTTTTCCTTCTCTCTCAAGAAGTTAGCAAGTTCAACTATGTTACACTTTTTACTTCTCTTAATATTTATCATACTACAGTTTACATTTTAAAAGAATAGCAAACACTTATGGAAAGAAATGAGCTGGCTGCAGGCTCTGGGTCTGCAGTACAACATTGCTTCCACATACAAGTAAACACACAGCCACACAGATAAAGTCAGCATTTGAGACTGCACATAGCGGACCTTGAGCAAAACTAATTCGAGACAGATTTAAATATACCTGTGACACTTTTGTTAAAACCTAATTCATGTCTTAAGAACTTGATGGTGGATCATACCTTTTTAAAAAAATACTGAATATCTAAGTGTATGCTTTAGGAATGCTGACAATTTGAGGCTCTAACAGAAAACAGTTTGAGCTCTACAAGTTCTTCATTCAAAAATCAGTGCGTAGCTGCCAGTTCAATCTATTCATTCTTTAAGACTGCTCTATTACGCCAGCCAAGCATCTGAAAGTGCTCCAAAATGCCAAGAAGAAACAAGGTACTACAACACCTCTAAAAGGCAGTTAAGGTTCCTGAAACTTTCACCACACTCTTCCATAAAAACATTTTCATTAAAACATTGAGATTAAGGTCCCCTGTAGGTGGAACCCTAGTCCTTCCACCTAGGACTTTGGTGGAAGGAGAGGTTCCCATCATCCTTACCCCAGTATTCCCACCAGCTCATGATCATGAGCTGTTTATCCTGCACAAGTTCTGGTCCCTAAGAGATTGTCCATGAGATGACTCAGTCCTCCAACCTGCCAGCACTCTATGCTGAGTTACGTTAGTTGGTTTATCAGCTAAAAGAGGGGTTGAAAAGTGCCAGAATCCAGGGTGAAGAAAGGGGTAGAGATATGTGAAGGAGACAGGACTAAGAAAGCATCATTTTAGCAGCAGCAAGCCATATGCTAGCTAGTATTAGCTGTGGAAGTACGCTCATAGAGGACTGGCTTATCAGCTGTCTGCTTTTAAGGGAGCAATTTAGCTTTTTTCACTCATAACCATAACCATGTGTTCAGGCTGTTTCTCCAGAATAAAAGGCTGTGACCAGTTTAGGGTGGTGAAAAACCTTTTCAGCCATATATAGCTGCTCATAAAGGAGTACAAGTGTTAGTGCAGGATGGAGGAAAACATGACAGTGTTCATTCCTCTCTGGCAGCAGCATAGACAGTATTCACGCTTACTACTGTTAATCACGAAACTGCATCTTAACAATATGTTTAAATGCAACATCTAATTGTGGCAAGCACTCTGCAAAACTATTTTTACATTGAAAGAAAAATATAAAAAATATATTTTAAAGAATTTCCAATTCTCATTCTTTCCAGTTGCCACCAATAAAATCCATTTGCAGTAAAAATATAGGCTAATGAGAAGAGCAGCCTATTCAGCTGAGCAACAGAGGACACCATACATCATGTAGGCCAAGAAATGCTTCTTTGGAAGGTCACATTTTAAACTGATCTCTTTAAAGTTTGTCAGTTAAATTGTTACTAGATGTCTGATACAGATCACATTCAGTCTGTGAAAACCAGCTTTGTTTTAGCACGTTTGACTCTGAGAGCAAGTGTCTTTTTTGAGCAACTTGTTGCTATTTCATGTTTTCATAAATGCTGGCCCCAAATACATATTTTGACAGATAAGTTAAGTTCAAGGATTTAACATGTATTCTCACAATTTCGTATTTAACATGCGCTGCTATTAAAACAAACAAGCAAACAAAACCGAAACAAACAAAACCACAACAGACTTCAGGGAAAAAAAATCTAAAAATCCAACCTTTTCTGTTTTTAAAAGTTGTCTTAGTTGATTCAACTCAGGATTCAAATAAGCATCTGAGTGCAGAAACCAGAATCTACTAGTTTGGCAAGCTAGGTAGTTATTGTTTTTGCAGAAGTAAGGAAAATGTGCAAGATTTTTACAAATTAGTGTAAGTTGTCTAGGTATTAGTGTATAAATGAGAAAAATACGTAAATTGTGAATTGTTAAACATACATATGTAATGAAATCTATAATTTACAACAAAAAAAAAATTGTTTTCAACTTAAATTTCACTGTCAACCTCAGCAATTTACAGCATTGATCACTTTGTAGGTTTGGAACATGAAAATGCAGCTGATAAATTTGATACTGATTTCTGAGCAAAATTCTTAGAGGATACCACAGAAAATATTAACTAACTGCGAGGATTTACAATAGAACACCTTGATGCGCAGATAGATCTTAAAAACAAATTGTGAAGACCAGAACTTATTATCACAGGTAATACAGAAAGTCTGTAAATCAACCATAATCTGAAAGATAATTTAGCTTTCTCAGAACAAGTTCTAGCATATTCCAAAAGAAACGTATGTAACTTCCTCAAGAAGTATTGATCCCTTTTAGGCCACCCCACCACTATAGTTTCATTCAGTAATAATACTTCTTGTGGGAATTATAAACAGTTGCTTGGAAAGCATGATTTGATTTTGGACATTTCTTTAAAAACAGGTAAAATTTATAGCGCTGACTAACCAGTCCAGTAGAAGGCCTCTACAAAGTGTAGCACTCAATGATAGGTTAATGAAATGACTAATTCTTCTGTACCTACCATGATCAACTTCCCTGAATAAATAGGGCATATTATACAACTTCAGACTACAGCAACAGATGCCCTTCCTGAAACTACTTAAGCTCTTCTATGATTTTAAAATTTCTGATAGTAATATATGTTAATGATTCTGCAATTCAAGTATAAAAACACTGCACTCACAGTAAAGAGGTGTAACAAATATCTGAAAGTCAACAACTCTAGGTTTCTAAAGTCTTTCCAAGTCATGTATAGTTTGGTACTCTAAAATACTTCCTCAGAACATGTCCATTTGTTGGAACTATGGCAGGTATCTATTCAGCATTACTTCTGGAATCAGCAAATCCTATAAACTGCCTTTTCATTTTTAAAAAGGCGATATGTAATTAAGACCATCTTTTTCCCCCAACTTTTAACTGCAGTTAAAAGTGTTTTCCTGCAGTGTTTTCCTCCTCTCTTCCTTGATAGTTACAAATCCTTCAGTACAGTTTAATTAATTACAAATGGGATAGTCTCAGAGAAACTTATATTTCATCTGAAATATATTGTTTTCCTAGAATATAGCTAATTGCCTTTCTAGACTATTACTTCTAAGTCAATAACCAAGAAAAATATGATAATGGGGATTTTTACTATAACACAGCTAGAACAACAAAAAAGGGTGCCCAATTTTATGGGAAAATAATTCTTTCAAAAACACCTTTTTTTCCTGCATATAAATCAAAGTTTTGTATATTTTTCTACAAGATTCTACATGGCAACAAACTAATTACTGTTCCAAAAAGGGCACACTCTGAAACATCATAATTTCAAGCTATACCAGTGAAAAATTATTGTTAAACATAAATTAACTGTTCTAATGCATACCTTATTAATTTTTATAGTAGATTATTGTAAAAAAAAAATAATCTAAGGGTTATGAGAAGAGTGAAAAATTCCATCACCTTCTACTTCTGCAGTAAGCTCTCCAAATACTTGTTATATTCCTTTATTTTTTCTTCCACAAACCATGTTTGCAGAGATGCAACTCCTACTTCTAAAATGAGGATTTAATTCATAGTGCAATGTCACTTATGCCAAAATAAAAAGACTTCAAAGAAAGTGCAGGTAAATAATTATAAATAAGGGTAACCGCAAAGTTATATATTTGCATTAAAAATAAAGTGATCTGACAAAGAAAAAGTGCCATTTCAGTATGCTGAAACATAAGGAAATTCTAGGCAATTATCACAATCAAGCAAGCTTCCTTTCTTCTGCTGCAAAGATCCCTTGCAAACACATTGGCTGAACAGGCTGATTGTCAGCCACCCCAGAGAACATTATTCTCTCACACATAGCTACTTTTCTGCAAGCTTGAATGCTTATTGGGTCTGTTGCCAATCCTGCCTGCTTTATTCATTCTGTTATCATCTACTGAAGCTCCCTGCTACACGGGTAACAAGATACTGTACACTTTCAGTCATGCAACAGTAATTACAAAATGAAAAGGAAAAGAATTCATCAAATTTCACGCTTGTTGATTTTATTAATGAAAAGATGGCGTTCTTTCTAGAACAACAAATAGTTAGAAAAGCTGCAGTGGTATATATTGTCACACAAACTAAATCATCTTTCCTAACTGTGATACAACAACTTCTTAAGTATGAAGTTTCTATGACACAAAAATAACTTGAATAGACAATTCCTAAGGCAGATGCCATACTGAAGTAGGAAATACAATACAGGCTCCAGAACAGCCTAAAATATGTTACATTAAGTATTCAGAAAGAATTTAAAAAACAACAATTTCAAGAACTGCATAAAAAGTAATTCTAGTAACTGTCCAGTCATCCCATCTTAACTTTCGGATTGTAGATAACGGAATAGTAGAAATTGTGGAATCACTTCACCATTTTCCTATAAAACAGCTGGAAAAAATGGTCAATAACAAAACTGATTACACACATTTGTGCTATTGTCCTTACAGCTATTCCTCTTTTTAGCAATATAGACTTTTTTAAGATTGATGCAGCAGTTTAAAACAAACAAACCAACCCAGTATTTTTTAAAACCACATAAACGCTAACTGCATTAGAGACACATCTTAAAAATGTGAGGAGGCAAAGAAGAATCCAACTATTCTTGCATATTTTCAGGTTATCCATAAAGGCAAGCATCCACAACAGCAACTTCCACATCCATAGCATCCTGGCAAAGCAGGTCACCATCTCCCCGTTTCTTAATATTTGCCTTGCCACAGTTTAACAGATGTTTTAGAAATACAAGGTATAACCACTACATAAAAGTTCTGAAGTATAATTCTAGTGCAAAGCCAACTCCGTGTCTCTGGATGCAACATATAAGGCATAAAACTTCAGCAGACTTTGACCAAAAATCAATTAAGCAGCATCAAACCTAAAACAAGTGCTCTAATTTTATACATAAGGACTAGGAAAGAAATGTAGCTCTCACAGTAAAAGCCCTGAAGTCATATTTTAAGCACTTTGAACATTTTGCATGCAGTCAGTTCTATTATTGCCACTTAATACTCAGGATTACCCCTCACTATAGTAGCAGAAACCAGAAATCCAAGTACTTGCTATTCAAAGGATTCAGGTTATATTTAACTGAATGTTTTTTCTACTATTAACAGTACTCACCAACTACAATAACAGAAAAAGTGAAAACATAAATTCCAGACAGACCTCAGCCCCTTGCCCTAAATATGACCTAGGCATTCTCCCTCTCTACTTTCCACACATTCTAAGAATTTTATTCTTCCATTCTCCCTAAAATAAAAAGGCAACTAAATGTAAGTCAGGTATAAATACCATGAGTTTTCATTACGCAGCAGGGTCAAGAAGAATGCAAGAGTCTTTTTGTCTGTATAACAAAGAAACATTTAAAATTTAAAGTATTTGGTCACTTTACCAGCATTCCGAATCCTATATAACTGAAAATACCAGAAAGTTTATATTAGGTCAGTCCAAAAAAAAAAAAAAATCTAATACCTCTAACCAGTGATGCCAAGGAAAGACTTTAAGAAGAAAACAAGCATACAAGACTATTTTCTCAAAATATTCTCCCAGAACCACACAAACATACATGCACATAAACACAAGTTAACTGAAGTAGAAAAGGCCACATGATACATATCCAAAAGCAAGATCAAACATCAGAGATACGAAAATGCTAAACACTTCAGTAAACGTGTTAATGTAGTGTATCCTTCACAGTGATGATTTGTAACACACAATGAAAATCAACACCTAAGTAAAGGAAGAAGTAGAAATAACATTTGTCCTTAAAATACTTTTATGCTGTACACAGATGAATTGTTTTAATCAAACTTCCCTTTAGGGGGACACTAATACCAGTAATCAAGTAATATATGCCTACAGCAAAGTTCACTGCAGAATTCACTGACTTCTAGACTGCCTTCCCAAATTTTATGGCAGTTAGTCTGCAGAATAAGGTTATATTAATGTACAAACTAAGCTCTCAGTAACAAACCTTTATGCTTCTGGGACATATGTTCCTTACGTGTTCCTTATTGGTTCTGACCTTGTGAAACATATTGCAGGACTAGAGGATAAAGGGATAAACAAAAGGTCAGAAAATGTTTACAGACAAGGTTTTGTCTACTTACACAACAGAATCATACAATAGGTTGGGTTGGAAGGGAACTTAACGATATCCAGTTCCAAGCCCCATGCCACAAGGCAGGGGCACCTTCCGCTAGAACAGGTTGCTCCAAGCCCCATCCAACCTGGCCTTGAGCACTGCCAGGGATGGGGCAGTCACAGCTTCTCTGGGCAACCTGTTCCAGTGTCTCACCACCCTCACAGTGAAGAGTTTCTTCCTTGTATCTAATCTAAATCTCCCCTCTGTCTGTTTAAAGCCATTCCCCTTTGTCCTATCAGTACATGCCCTTGTAAAAAGTTTTGGTTATATCCTCCGAGTCAGGGGCTGAGGGTTTGCCATTTAAAAATGGTCCTTCCACAGTATTACGTCATTATTTTCATAAGCGCAATGACAGACCCAAAGGGCAGTGGCAACCATCCAAGCACCAGTACACAGGCATAAGCTGAGCCACTTATAGAATCATAGAATAGTCAGGCTTGGAAAG
>NW_009913217.1:0-8784 GCF_000696875.1 Nestor notabilis
TAAAATAAAATAAAATAAAATAAAATAATTGTTCCAGTGCAATTGTATGCAACTGTCTTCAAAGTAAACTGTAAGGCATTTTTGTATATCCACTTATGCATGCATTTAGTTTAGCTACATCTGAATTTGCCTCATGCTATAAAAGAAAGCATACTTTGTGTGTTGCACCTAGCACACATGCCAAATGGTTATGTTACCTGTAAGGAACTGCAGTGTCACAGAAAGAGAAGCACTTTCCATACCTTCTAAAGACTCCAGTCTTTACAACAAAAGATTATTAGGCTTTTTACATACATTGTTGCTCATTCCTTCTCCAAATATTTTTGAAGAAAATAACTAAATGATCATACTATTATTTTTCACCATGTCACTCTCCTCTGAGTCACACAATCTGCTTCTCACTGCACATTTTAGCAGAAACCAACTGCCTTTATTCTTTAGAATCAAGTTATTTTGTTTCATTTTTTGCTTTCACTACAAATCTCTAAGCTGTCTCCTTTGCTGAACCACTGTTTCAAGTGCTGCAACTATGAAAATACTGTACAAACAAGCACCAAAACTGTTCTTACAGCAAAAGAAGAGTTAGAAAGAATAGCCATTTACCAGTAGAAGAGCTTCAGACATCCAGCACATACATCTGTGAGTCAGATGTACAATCAGATCTACTCAAATAAGCAATGTTCCTCAAAGTGGGAATTAGTTCAAATGTAGTTTTGTATTTAGCATTTCAGCAGATTCTGTTTGACCACTACTAAATATAAGAATTTTGCAGATTTTTAGTTCAAAGCAGTGATTGCTTCCAAGCATTGTTTTGGGCTCACATTCTATTAACTCAGACCTCTTGGAGCCATCTACTAGCTGGAGGCATCCTGGGGCTACCTGCTTAAAGGTATATGGGAACATAAAAAGTGCAGGCAACTCTGAGCTACTCTGACTCTCAAGTAGTCAGGATGTGAGTCAGCTCTAGTTGAGGAGACCTATAACAGCACTAGCATTATCATAATACAGTTGTCGTGGTTCAAGCCCAGCCAGCAACTTGGAACCATGCAGACACTCGCTCACTCCCCCCCACTCCTCTTCCTTCCTCTCCCTACTCCCGGAGGGATGGGGAGGAGAATCGAACGAATGTAACTCCCACGGGTTGAGATAACAGCTCTCCAGTAACTAAGGTATAATACAAACCACTACTGCTACCAATCATAATGATAAGAGGAATAACAAGGGGAGAGGACACAACCGCTCACCACCCTCCAACTGATACCCAGCCTGACCCGAGCAGCGATCTGGGCCTTCCGGGTAACTCCCCCCAGTTTCTATACTGGGCATGACGTGCTGTGGTATGGAATACCCCTTTGGCCAGTTTGGGTCAGGTGTCCTGTCTCTGCTTCCTCCTGGCTTCCCCTCCTCCCTGGCAGAGCATGAGACTGAGAAAGTCCTTGGTCAGAGTAAACATTACTTAGTAACAACTAAAAACATCGGTGTTATCTGCGTTGTTCCCAGACTGAAAGTCAAAACCACAGCACTGCACCAGCTACTAAGAAGGAGAAAAAATGACTGCTGTAGCTGAACCCAAGACAACAGTCTTTAAAAAACAAAGTACATGAACCGGAAAACAATGACTGCTAGGTCGTCTCAAGTCTAAACTGGATTGTCATTGGACAGCCCTGGACATAGTGTGTGTGCTTGCATCTGCCCATTCTACAGTCTGTAGGCAGTCCAAAATCCTATATATTCATCAGAATGCCCAGATATTAGGCAAACCATTATAGAGAATCACCAAGTGTATCCCAGTCCTGGACGCAAGAACTATCCTAATTTAAGTAATTTGCAAGTTTTATTTTGATCTGTGCTTTCCTTCTTTAGCTGAAATCCCTGAATCAACCCAAACTAAACCCCAAACCCCTAAACACTCCCACCATTCTGATGTGAACAGGATGCTCTAACCTAAACAATGTCTAGGACTGGGTCTAAGTAAATAGTGTGTGCTTGCATCTGCCCATTCATAAAGATCCCTCACTTCATTTTGCCCCAGTCTCAAGTAGCACTGTCCCAGTCTCCTAAACCAGCAATCACTTTCAATAAGCAGCCTGAGTATGGCCACCCTGTTCTGGAGGTAAAGGATTTTAATGGCGTGGAACAGGCACCTCTTTACCAGTGAACACCCCCCTGCCCTCTTTTTTTTGCAGGTACAGCTATGAATTCAATGAGCTGATAATGAATAATGGCGCAATTTTGTTCTGGGAAGGGAAGTAAAAGGAAATACTGGATGATGAAAAAAGAAAACTCTAAGTTGAAATCCATGGGAACTGGCTGGAGAGTAACAAATGAAGCACATAAAATTATTTCCCTATTTAGACTAGAAAGTTTTTGAAGCATGATCTGAGAAATAAATAACAATAATGAATGCTTTAAAGAAAAGCCTTTTTAAAAAGAAATCAGGAAAAACTGTTTTAGCAGCAGAGGTTTTTCTGTGTAAGCAGAGATCTGGAGGACTGGAGCAGCAGAACCAGAGGGACTATAAGGCCATTTCTGAAAGCCAGGAATAGAATAAATCAGGACCTGCAGGGTCTCAGTCTGTTGCCTGGATTTAAGACAAAAAGGCTTCTTACAGTATGGAATATGCTCTGTAGTGTACTTTATTCAGGGCCCCGTCTCCATGTCTCACGTACTACTGAGAATTTCTTCTCTGAGGCGAATTCTGGAGGAAGTGCCTGCTACCCAAAAATCAAGAAAATACAATGTTCCAAACAGGTGTTCTTTAAGGTGTTAAATAAGAAAATAAACAAATCGGTAAATAATTGCAAATGGAAGCTCTACGAATGAAAAACAGAACTGATGATTATCTGGTATATTGCCCCTGTTTCACACAGCATTATACGATTATTCATCTGCCTTCTGATAAAAAGTATATCTCCAGTCATCAGCATTTCTCCCTTGCTTTACTCTCTTCTTTAAAATTAATGCTGTTGACCAGCAGTAGTCTTTTCTGAAAGGTATGGGCCTATTAAAGCTCTGTTATTAAGGTTGAAAATGATTGAAAAGGAGAATTGATTCCTCCTAAATTTATATCTGTTAGCTTTTTTTTTAAATTCCCTATTTGTAACATTTTATTACACAGCTTCAGAAAATATTTTTTCTTCTGTTTGTTTCATTCTGTGGATTTTGCTTCTGGTATGCTGAAAAAGTGATCATTATTTTTCTTATTGTTATTAGAAACATTATTACTTAGATAGGAGTTTTGAGCCAACTAAATCTTGCAAATTATTTTGTTCTGGAAGAACCTGAGTCAGCCATGTCCAGATTGTTTTGTTACCTACGTTTAAAATTACTGCAGAACACATAAGTAGGTGAATGTGTGTGTCTTGATATCAGTATATAAATCTTCAATAAGATCAGATTTCTTTGAGTATGAAAACCGGCAGTCTCTGCTTCAAAGATTAAAAAAAAAAAATGTTGGAACAAGAACCTTTCAAAAACGTATTTCTAAACAAGTGCCACAGTTAAAGAGAACAGTCTGAAATAAACCAGAACTTCTGACTGCCCAGTCTGCCAGTATTCTCTAGTGGTTGCCATTTAAGAGCCCAAACAACATGGTTCAGTGAAGGATTAAAAAAGGAAAGTTTTGAATCTAAAATCAGTTATTCAAAGAGATCTACTCTCTCCAGTGCCATGCATACCTTGACGTCATCTAAGATACGTCAGCTGGCGTTTGGAGTTTAATTAAAAAAAATTATTTCCAAAATACCACTTTGAAAAGAGTTGATTCCAAAGTTTC
The DNA here is from genome assembly GCF_000696875.1 of Nestor notabilis. Taxonomy (NCBI): domain Eukaryota; kingdom Metazoa; phylum Chordata; class Aves; order Psittaciformes; family Psittacidae; genus Nestor; species Nestor notabilis. Next base: position 3,776 of record NW_009913217.1, read on the forward strand.
TGTTGCCTTTAATGAAAATAAAGATAGGTCTAAATTATATCAGGCCAGTCAGATAATGTAGAATAGATCTATATGGTAACCATTCATACATATTTGGATGTTTCTTTAACATATCAGAAGTGATTTACTAATGTCTGTGTTTCTTGCATTGTCTTCAGCTCTGTTTGAGCCCTTAGGGCTCAGCATTGTGTCTGAACAAATATTTAACAATGTCTGTTATCTAAAATAAACGTATCTTTGGATTGCTTGAGATTAATATTGAATCCAAGTTGAGTTAGAAGGAAGAAAAGTGTTTGGAAATGCAGAAACAAGCCAACTCAGGCTAGAATCATGAGCAGATGAGGCATTGTTTGTAAAAGGTAAGGAAAACGTTGCTTGCTTCTGAACATTCGTTTGAAACATAATTCTAGAAAAATGTCTAAAAAGAAAAATTGATGGCCCATAATGTGTTGTTTCACTTCTTAGTTCACCCATGAAACTAAACCACCTTTAAAAGTTAACAGAAAACAAATAAACAGAGAAACCCCATGCACACTGTTGTTTATCTTTAAATAGAATGAAATTTAAGCATTTCTCACAATGTGATTTCCTGAATATATGATTTGAACTATGCATATGTGCATTGCAGAATTGAAGTCTATCTTCTGAATCATATTTGATTTACAAGAATGTACTGCAAGTGATTTCAAAAGTGAGATACTTAATAACTGTGGGGGGTTGGTTTTTTTGGGTTTGTTTTTTTTTGGTTTTTAAATTATTCTGACTCAAAAGTCTAAAAACCAATTATAAAACAGTTTATCAAAAAGATGTTCGGTACATCATGCATGGTGAAGTAGATAGATATCCTTTCCAGTGCAACTTTCTCAATTCTGAATCTATTCTAATTCTCTTTCTAAAACTTTTTTGTTTCTTTGCTATTATTTTACATCAGAATATGATCGGGTTCTTAGATATTTCCTCTTAATTTCACCAAAATGCTAATGAGTTGGGTTCACATTTTTAAAGAAAATTAATCTGTTTCTTGAGGAAAAATCTAATGAGATGAACATATTTTTCATACTTTTCAAGTTCAATATAATTTGTCAAAATATATGTTAAAGTAAACAATGTAGAATCTCCTTTGACTGATACTTTAAAAATAATAAAAATGAACCCAAGAAGAAACACAATAGCATTTAATTTATTTAATAGCTATGATTAAAGGTGAATGTCAAACTTGAGAAGACTCAAAAAGATGCCAAAAAAGCAAGCTTGCTTTTTTTTACAGATTTATCTTCCTATGAAGGGTTTAATTAATATCCTTTCTTTTTAATCACATATTTTCTATAATGATTGAAGAGAAAAGAAAGAAAAGAGCATGTAAAAAAGGAATGTCCAAAAGTACATGCACACCTGGAGAAATTACTGAACATTTTCAACAAAGGTTGAAGAAGCTGCTTTTAGTCCATAAACTTTAGCAAAAATATGATGCTACTCCTTACTGAGCTCTGGGTTTATAAAGGTAATTATTATGCTCAGTGGTGTAAATCCTGGTCCTGAGCTTGTACTGTGATCTTCTGGGGCAAGTACAGAAAACTAAGGACTCAGGAAATAACTTTGTGCTCATGGACACTGGTCACCAGTCAGACTATAGTTGGGCAGAATATTATCTCTAAAAATTGTATCAACTGAACTGACTTGCAAAGATTCACGTATTGTTCCATGACCTATAAACACAAGAAAAATACTATAATTGTATTAAGATAAAGTTATACATTGCAGCCTTCTCATGCAGACAAACCAATGTAGAATACATGGTGGAGGTTGAAGATACCTTAATAAAACAAAATTAGACTAGCTCTGGAATGAGTGGTTTACTTAGCAGTGAGAACAATAAACATCAGACAGATTACAAAGGGAATGTGTAGGTTCATTGTCATGTTGTCAGACAGTAGGTATCTGTAAATCAGATGTCTCTTTCTATGCCTCTCTATAGTAACGCTATCTAGGTTCTATAAACTGCAGATGAATAGGAACTTCTAGAGTATATTCCATTGATCTGCTTAAGGCACTTAATTTGCAGTGACATAAAGCTTGACCAAGAAAATGTATTTCTAGGTTACTTACATGTCAATTGGGCAAATGTTCAGCACTGGAGTCTTTTACAGAAATTTTTTTCTCCTTTTTTATCTGTTGAAATGTGTTTTAATCCATGTCTGAAATAAAACAAAAAAGTGTTATTGGTAGAGAAGACAGTGAAATAAGCATGAATGGTATTGGTGAAAGTTTTAGAACTAGGATTTTTTGATATGTTCTATTTGCATAAACAACAAAATATGCATAAGCACATGCACAAGAATAACCAAGATCCCAATAATTTCTTTGTATCTGGCCTAAATGTTTAATTATTCTGTGTACAGAAGAACATTTTAGTGGCAGACACCAAAAAAAAAAAAAACCAAACAAAAATCAGGTAATCCACAGGGGAAAAAAAAGTACTAAAACTTTATTTTAAAAAGCTCCAACAACACAACATTCCCTATCCCTCACTCCAAAAACATTGGAATCATAGAATCATAGAATAGTTAGGGTTGGAAACGGCCTTAAGATCGTCTAGTTCCAACCCCTCTGGCATGAGCAGGGACACCACACACTAAACTATGTCGCCCAAGGCTCTGACCAGCCTCGCCTTGAACACCTCCAGGGTTGGAGCATTCAGAACTTCCTTGGGCAACCTATTCCAGTGCCTCACCACCGTCACTGAGTTGGCAGGTTTAACAGCCTACACTGCTCTGAAAAAGTAGCTTCTGCAGGTAGTCAGACTGATCTTACCACTCATCCTTCAACTGCCTTCTGGGTTGCCTTCTAGGTATGTCAGCTGTGGAAAGCCTGTGTGCCATCGGAGGGACATGTATTCCAATAGCCAGCCTTAGGTCTCAGGAAGGAACACAGCAACCTGCCTCTTGAGGCATCTTCAGCAGTCAGTCTTGGAGATAAGTCTTTAGAAGTTGATGCATACTTTTTTATAATATTATTTTATTTAAAATGTTCTAAATCAATCCATTTCATTTTAAACATTATTGCAAATAAAACTGGAGGTTCTGTTTGACACACACCATGTTTTCTTTTCCTTTCACCAATCATTGAATTGTTTACAAGGTTTGACTCATTTGCAGATATACATGGAGGTTCTTTTTTTCAAAATTGCATTTATATGAACATTTCTTTTAAAATAACTGGTTTGTTTGGAAATTATTTCTTAATACTTGTCAGCTAATGATATGTTTCTATGTAAAACCATGAAGACTTATTCCCATTCTGAACAAAATAATTATTTTCTATCTAACATAACAGTGTTAGTGGGTGACCCCATTATCCACGTGAACGGTTAGTTGTTTTAAATCTTACTAAGCTCTTGAAATCAGTAACATATTATGACAATAATTTCTATCAGTTGCACAAATTTCCACTGTAAAAAACAAATGTCATCAGTTGTAATCTGTTCCTATCAATTTATTTTAATTTCACTTTTGAAAGAGTAAACAAAAGTCTTCAGGTTTGCTGTTTCACTTCTTATTCCTACAGCTTTACGGACATCTCTGCTGGACTATATGACTATCTTTTCAATCCTTTCTTCGTGATAAAAGAAAAATCTTTTACATCTGCAATGACTTTTAACAAAAACAATTACTAAAGTAGGTTAGTCACAAGTAAACTTTGGGATGAAACCAGAAAGAAAACTGCCGTAGGAGCTTTCACAGATCTAAGAATTACAAGGGTAAGCCCTCAAGTAGAGATAAAATGCTTGAATTAATAACTTCTTTAGCCAGGATTCAGGTAAGTCAGAAGGGAAAGAAAGTATTGGGACTTTCAATAACTTGTGCTGTTTGTTAGCCCTTGATGACGTGGCCTTTTGGGTCCACTTTATAAGAAAGGTATGAGTTGCTTTTTTCTCCGGTGAGTCTGACTGTATGTATAAGGCATTAAAATGCACAAGTTGGAAAGCTTTCGAGAACAGATGAACTTCTAGACCCACCATACTGTGTCAAAATGGTTGAAATTAATTTGCTTATGGCTAAGTGAATTGAGTTCTGACTTCCTAACCTCCTTTGGTTTCACATCCAGTGTCAAGTCCTGACAATACTGCTGCCTGTAAGGCTATTTTCTTGATATTCCTCAATAACATGAGTTTCTTCAAAGCATTTCTGAAATGACAGTTTTCACAACTTGACAGGATAGAATTTGCAACTACAGCAATACCTGTGATTGCTGGTATTCAATTGTAACTCTTCTTTTTTGGCAGAAGACATTAAGTGACAACAGTCACTGGCATGAAAAGAGGTTTTTTTCCGTTTTTACAGCTAAAGAAGTACTCCCAGAAGTAGAAGATGAGGGACTCAATTCCCATTTAATTTTCATGGATACTCATTATATTATTAAAGGCTGTTTAATAATATATTTGACCTAAGGCAGAAACAGTTAGGGATTGTTCTGACAGAGGCTAGTCCCTTGCACTGCTTAGTTTGCTGGTACATGCATACAGCACATGGATGTTAGTGAAAGTGCTCACAAACAATTTATTGACATTTGTATGGTACTCCTTCTAGTCTAATTTGTCTGTGTGGACATCATGCTGATAGAGCTGGATCACTGTTTTTGGTATAGGCATATTTCTTCATTAATAAATGGGATAAGAAGGAAGTGGGATAGTACTTCCTTTGTCAAGGCTAGTTGTTTAAATCATAACCCATTGGAGAAATTAATTTTTCTTTCTTTGCACTTGAGAAATGCTAGGATTTAGATCACAGCTGAGTGATTTAAGATGCTCTGATGCTACAGTAGTTTGGCTGATTTTAAATAAAATGGCAATTTAATATTTTTTAGTTTCATCTTAGAAAAACAATACCTTTTCCTTTAAATAGAAATATGTGTAGCCTGGATGCAGTGAAAAAGAGCTCATTTCCAAGTTTAAGATGTATCTAACTTACTTAATTTCTGAACACTTTGAAGCCATTCATCATACTCAGCAG
>NW_009913217.1:8815-11335 GCF_000696875.1 Nestor notabilis
TGGAGGAAGTGCATAATGCTCTGAACACAGATGAGATTTCAGCTGAATTTAGTTTTCCTGTCATGGAGCAGTGTGACATCAAGATGAGAAAAAATGCTCATGTTGAATTGATAAAATAATTAGCTCAGCCACATAATTACTGTTTGTGCTATGTGCTATCCCTGCTATCAGGTGCTTTGTCCAGCTTTCAAGGCACTGAAATCTCATATAGAGCAAATGATCTCAGCACGTCATCTGCCTGATGTGCCCACTACAATCACTTTTGAAGACAGACTGAGTATTTTCATTTATTTTAATTATCTCTAGTACCTCAAGAGAATTGAAGACTAACAACCACACCATGGCTTTGGAAATAAAATGACAGTGCTATATAAGCTAGAAGTAATGATCGTAGCTCAAACATATATTTATTTTCACTATTAAATTACTTTCACAGTTAAATGTAGTTAAATCACTAGAGTAACAACAGAAAAACCTCAAAATCGTACCTTAAAAAAGCTCAAAAAACCCAAACCATAAGATTTAAGGTCAGTATTAGTAGTCTTTGTGTAATGTTGTGTTTCAGATGCTGGAATTCTGAACTATTTATAGTTCATACTGTGAGACCTGAAGTAATATATTGCTTTGACAAATCTGTACTTCAAGTATTTATGAAGCAGGTTTATATCAACATGAGAAGTCAGATAGAAATGTCTACATTTCACAACAGATGAAGCCAAGATGAGCTATTGTTTAAGAATACGTCTTGAATCATCAAGGTAATTCTCCCTCCCTCATTTGCTGATGGAACACCACAAGGTTCCCACTACATGTTGAATTGCAACATAGAATCATAGAATGGTTAGAGTTGGAAAGAACCTTAAGATCATCTAGTCCCCCTGTCATGGGCAGAACATATTCACTTTTATTAAAGAGAATTCAAAAGTTTCCAGGAACCAGTGACCATGCAAATGACCATATATCCTGAATAAGCTCACATTTAGAAAGACACTATAACAAAATAGGTTTCAGCTTTATACTTAACATCTCAAATTCTCTGACTAATAATATCCTTGATTTACCTTACTAATCAGCAATATTATACAATTTCTGTAATAAGAATCAAGTTTTATTAAATTTCTACAGTAAATTGGCAGATCCACATGTGCTTTACCCTCTCCCTGGTTCTTTCTGAGGCAATCATCCATTCTGTAAACTGAATAGTGAAAGGATCCTTCACTGCTTAAATAATTACATGTTGTAAAATAGCACATATGAAAGAAATCGGACAAGAAAGATCTTGCTTTTTTTATCTTCAGCTCTAAACATGTCTCCAGAGTCTTATAGATAGAAAAGATTTTCCCTTTTGGTATGCTACATGAGGATTTTGTTTTAAGTTGGACATCTGATATTCTGGGTGTGTTATACAAATTCCACAGCCTTTAAATTTAGTTTTATAGTATAGGTGGCCATATTTTGAAAATACATGACTAAGCCATTCTGTGGGAAACTTTTGAGATGTAATTTCATTGGTTGCTAAGTGAAGTTGAACAAGAAATGTCTGAATTTTCTTTATTTCTATTGTAATTATGAAAAGTAAATAATAATATTCTGCCATTTTATCAAATGTTTTAGCTGCTTTAATGTTATTTTGACATAGTTGTTTAGTTCTCCTATTAGTGACAATCTTTTTTAAACTGATATCACTGTTTACATTTTTCTGAGAATCATAATCAATATGTGTATCTTTTAAGTATAACTTAATTCTAATCTTTTTTTTAATACAAAACTACAAATTTCCTGTTGTGTTTTAAATTTCAAAATGACCAAATGATCACATATAACAAGCATTCACAACGTAGTGTGCATACTTATTAGATTCATTCTCCATTTTTCTTCTGCTTCCTGCTGTCTCTGTTGCCCACCAGTGAGTTATACATTTAAGAAGAGGAAAGAAATCTATTGACTGCAGAGTTGAATTCTGTTAATATGCCTCACACTAGCAGGACAATGCATGTAACACAGCAGGCCTAATTTGCTGTCCATCTCTAGCTATGAATATTACCACCAAATGTCTGCTGTAGAATGGTTTTCGTTACATTGAAGTTCTATGGCGCAGGATTCTCTGAAAAATTTAATGACCAATGTTCTTTATTTGAAAATGTGCTCTTTTACAATGGTATTTTGTTTGAGCACCACAAGCAAATGAAGTACATCATAAAAAATAGATCACTGAGAAATACGAAAATGCAGCCTGTCATAATATCTCAAGCAGAGTGTAACCAACAAAACACTATCCTAAAGGAGCAGAAAAGGAGCAACTTGGTAATTTTTATATATAAATATATATATTCCCTGGGAATGGGTTCTTCTAATTGATTGCCAAGTCCACGAGAACACTTCAATGCACTATTTTGTGGAAGCAGAAAGCATGGCTGTGGCTTTGAAAGCTGAATTCTGCTGAATGTGCCAGGTTAGCATTACATTTAAAGCCAAAAGAGGAATTCAGCAGGGGAATATTTTATGGCTGGGGGGTTACAA
>NW_009913217.1:11366-28014 GCF_000696875.1 Nestor notabilis
CTGGGTTATCAAATGTACTGTACACAAAAATACTCTCTGCTGTATTCAATACCTTGTTCTCATTATGTTCATTGCTAGTAGCACTAATCATTCCCCCATTTTTACACTGAGCATTGACATTGTGAATTCACTATTGACAGCAGGCAGGAGGAAAAAAAAAAGGAATCTAGCAATTTTTCAGTTGTATAAATCTTTAAAGATCATATATTAAAAGATAATGATTTCAATACCTCCACATACACTTATTATTGTCCTAATTCTCTGTAATGTTCTTCAAGTTAAAGCTCTTTCCTGTGATCATGCCAAGTGCTTTTGTTGGTTTAATAAGCGCCAGGCAGAGAAGAGTGTGTTCTGGTCCATCCTGCAATTTATAATGTACAACAAAGCAGCTGCCCTTTGGGCTTGAGCAGAACTACTCAGACAGTAGGTGGTTTAGGCTTCTCCAGGGTGTTAAAGAATGGCTTACCCTTCTTTAAAACATATGGGTATAGGAGCAGAAAATAGACAACTATGTTTTCAGAGGAGAGTTGGTGGAGTGGAGCCGTCTTAGATCATATCATTATATGATGTACTGCTGACTTTATTAATAATAAACTGCAAATAAATCAGTGCCCAGTTCCTATACCTGAAAGGAATTCCTCTTTCTGTCCCTGAAAGGAACAGAAAAAACATATACCAGGCATTTTTGTTTCTGATAGAAAGGGGCTATAACTGTAATGGTAAAGGATGCCTGGACTTGTGGCCAACTGTTTTAACCCCTGAAAGAAAGTCCTAGCATTTAAATCACAAGCTGGCATAATTACCTGACCTGTCTAAACTCCTGACCCTTGCACTGAGCTATTAGCTAAAGTGTAGACCAGCCTATGCTAAAATCTTAGTAAACAACTATAGACAGTCCAGTTCCCATTCTTGTGGCTGGTCCTGGCATTGATGATGCTACCAGTGAGATTGTAGCCTGTTTCTTCTTAGGACTATCTCTGAAATGGATTAGGGAAATCACTTGAAACAAAAATCTGCAGAAAAGTACTATTAAAGCAAACTTAAAGGTCTCCATGGAAAGAACGAATCCCCTTGGAAGAAAGTAGTTTAGTAAAAAAAAAAAAATCCTCTCAAAAGATACACACCAACTTGAAGTGTTTTCTAATTTAAGTGTGTAATTCTACACTTCTAATTCAACTGGCAACTGGATTGGAAGCATAAGGGAAAATTTCAGTAAGTGATTTTAACAAATTTCTGAGACTGTTACTATGCACAAACTGGAAGCATGTCTAAGCCTTTGTAAATCTAGTCAATCCAAATGAAAAGCAATATGTGTACTGATAGGAAAGATGGACCCATTTAAAGATACTGGTTTTGACTAAAGTGTTAGCCAACTGTCCTGGGTTCAGCTACAGCAGTCATTTTTTCTTCTTCTCAGTAGCTGGTGCAGTGCTGTGTTTCTTGACTTTCAGTCTGGGAACAACGCTGATAACACCGATGTTTTTAGTTGTTGCTCAGTAATGTTTACTCTGACCAAGGACTTTCTCAGTCTCATGCTCTGCCAGAGAGGAGGGGAAGCCAGGAGGAAGCAGAGACAGGACACCTGACCCAAACTGGCCAAAGGGGTATTCCATACCACAGCACGTCATGCCCAGTACGTAAACTGGGGGGAGTTACCCAGAAGGCCCAGATTACTGCTCGGGTCGGGCTGGGTATCGGTCGGCGGGTGGTGAACGGTTGTGTCCTCTCCCCTTGTTATTCCTCTTATCATTATTATTGGTAGCAGTAGTGGTTTGTATTATACCTTAGTTACTGGAGAGCTGTTATCTCAACCTGTGGGAGTTACATTCCTCCAATGCTCCTCCCCATCCCTCTGGGAGCGGGGGGAGGAAGGAAGAGGAGGGGGGAGTGAGTGAGCGGCTGCGTGGTTCCAAGTTGCTGGCTGGGCTTAAACCATGACAAACGAAAACCGTAATATATGATGATGATGAAGAAGAAGAAGAAGCAGAAGAAGAATAAGAAGGAGGAGGAGGAGGAGAAAACAGCCATAGAATCATAGAATAGTTAGGGTTGGAAAGGACCTTAAGATCATCTAATTCCAACCCACCTGCCATGGGCAGGGACACCTCACACTAGACCATGTCACCCAAGACTGTCAAACCTGGCCCATGAACACTGCCAGGTATGAAGCATTTACAATAATAAAAGAAAACTACATTATGCAGAAAGCTTCTCTGTACCTCTGGGATGTTTGAGTGGATAAAATGCCAGCCCCAAGAAGAAATAACTACAATGCATTTAAGAAAAAAATAAAAATGTTTGTCTTCTGGTTTGTGTCATATAACAGTAAAATGATATTATTATATTCCATTTACTCATTTGGATAGCATGACCTATGAAAAAAGACGCATTTTTCAAAACCACTTGTATAACTGTAATCTAAGGACTGTGTCCCTATGGCACTACCAGTGGGAACAAGCCCAGCCGGCAACTTGGAACCACGCAGCCGCTCGCGCACTCCCCTCCTTTTCCTTCCTCCCCCCGCTCCCGGAGGGATGGGGAGGAGAATCGGAGGAATGTAACTCCCACGAGTTGAGATAACAGCTCTCCAGTAACTAAGGTATAATACAAACCACTGCTGCTACCAATAATAATGATAAGAGGAATAACAAGGGAAAAGGACACAACCGCTCCCCACCCGCCGACCGATACCCAGCCCGACCCAAGCAGCGATCTGGGCCTTCCGGGTAACTCCCCCCAGTTTCTATACTGGGCATGACGTGCTGTGGTATGGAATAGCCCTTTGGCCAGTTTGGGTCAGGTGTCCTGTCTCTGCTTCCTCCTGGCTTCCCCTCCTCTCTGGCAGAGCATGAGACTGAGAAAGTCCTTGGTCAGAGTAAACATTACTGAGCAACAACTAAAAACATCGGTGTTATCAGCATTGTTCCCAGGCTGAAAGTCAAAACCACAGCACTGCACCAGCTACTAAGAAGGAGAAAAAATGACTGCTGCAGCTGAACCCAGGACATCATTAAAAACTCTTTACCTTCTGTGGCTATAGTTCCTACAGTTATGTGAGCTGCATGAAGCCTGAGGTCAAATTTGAACTGAGAGTTTAGAAACAAACCTCCTGAGCTAAAACATGAATTCAAACTGTCTTGGGATTATTCAAGAGAGACAAATGGAGGTACACCTTTTATTTTTAAGTCATTACAGAAAGAGTAAACACCCTGGAAGGAAAAGGAAGAAAATAGGTTGATGGGAAAGAAATAGGTTGATGATTGTCAACAGTTTAATAGTTACATTAAATGCTGAGAACATACTCATGGAACTATTAGACCAAAACCAAGATTATTGCTACCTGTGTTTTTTAACTCCAGAGGCTGAATTACACTGAATGATTATGAACTAATACAAGACATAAATCTCGCAGCTGCTACTCAATTTTACTTGACAATATTCAGTATCAAATAACATACTTTTCTATATTATTCTTATTATCACCAGAAATAAAAATTTTGTTAGCAAATAACAGAAAAGGATTAGAAAAGCACTTTGATTTCCTGTTCCTCAGTTCAGCCTGCATCACTGAAGGGAAACTGAAAAAAAAAAAAAGGAAAAGGAAAACTAGGCATTGCTATTTCAACACCTGTAAGAAATAATTTGAATAAAGAAAAAAATAATCAATTTATGGATAGCTATTTTTTACTTATCAAAGTTGCTATTACAGAAAAGAAAAAATGCCTACAGTAATTAAAGTGATAATGTCTTTCCTTCATGAATTAGGTATTATGTTACATACAATTCACAAATTTAAACTCAGCCTCACAGTAAAGCACTGAGTATGAATTCAATACTCTACTGTGAGGCTGAGTTTAACTTCGCAGGATATGGTGAAGTAATCATACACTCCTAATTAATAATTTTATTAACATCTTTTTTCCCTCTATGTGAAGGCTTTTACAAAAGTAGATGTTTTTTTCTCCCTATTTTAGGGGTAGAAATGAATATTTAAATAGCTGTTTCCAACTACAGTTTTGTGCCCTTGTAGGACTGAACATTTCTAATTAGATTTATGTAGCCCTTGGCCAAACTAGTAGAATAGTCTTTTCACTGTTTTCTATGCAAAATGTAGGCCAGTCAGTATTACACAAACTTCTCTTAAATAAAGCATACTCCATTCCGTTTCTGACAGCAGTGCATGTGCTCCATTGCTTGCTTGCATTGCTCAAGTGACTCTTTCTTAAGTAGAAGTAAATTATATGTAACAGCAGACTGAATTGTTAAAGGAGGCTGCTAATTCTAGAAATGCACTGAAGAAAATTTGAAAAAAATAATTCCATATTTTAGTTGTTGGTAGATCCTAAGACTTAAGATCCTAGGATCTTATTATACCACTTCTGACAGTTAGGAAAGGTCACTTACTTCATATGTTCTTATACCACATTAAGGTTAAAACAATTCCAATATTTTCATAGAATTAAGAGGAAAAAAGTGACTAAAAGCTGGCATGTAATCAAGGTGCAGTGGAATAATTACTCACAATTTCATTTGGTATCAGAGCCTAAACTATCCTTATCCAGATAATGTATTGTAAAAATGAATACGAGAAATAGCTTTTGTTGTGGCATATCCTCAGGGCAGGGAAGGGAATCACAGCTCCAGAAATCCTTTGTTGAACATAGGTGGATGTTCCTCCTGTTCCCTGCCTGGACATAGGGCATGTAGTACAGAGTCATTCAAATGGTGCATGAAACCATCTCTTGGCAGTGGACAATGGTTCGTTCTTCGTCTTCTTTATTTTTCCAGCAGGGTAGCTAGTCCTCATCTTTCCTACTTTTTGAAATAGGCCATGCAATACATTTAATCCATCTCCTTCCCGTAACCCTCAGCCTCCTGAGATTCAGCTTCTGCTTCCTTCCAGCTTAACCACCCTCACAGAGTCCATTCTTGCTCTCATCGATAATCTCATCTTCATCCACAGTATCCCCTGTTAGCTTTCATACTATACTGATCTCCAACCCCATGCACAAAAAATATAAAATGCATATAAAAATAAGTATATGTTCAAGTCTACTTGCAGTAGAGTCCTGCTCTATATGCACTTCTTTATTTACAAAGTAGTAGTGGGACTATATGTAAAAATAAACAAACAAACCACTGAACACCTGAGCTGTAGTGCATGACTCAAAGCCTAAAAATGAAAGTGAATCTTTAAGTCATGGAACTGTCTCTCTGAGCCCTTACCACTGAATCTCATGACTTGAGTACAGTTACACTCACTTATTAACACAAAATTTACCCAGGTTGTCAGATTCCTGAGCTAAGAGAGCCTGCCTAGATAAGGAATGGGTTGACAGCATGACTATAGCAACAACACCTCTAAATGTGGAGCTTATAGCAGGATAACAGCTCTTAAACCAAAAGCTTATGTTGCTCTCCTAAGTGAAAGGTACTCTATCAAAATCTGTTGGCTTGGTTTCCTTTTTTCAGTAATACTGCCTTTTCATGTCTTTGGTTTTGCTATTGTTTGAATGACGTGGATGTACTATATATATGGCTATACTACAAAGCTAATTAATAATAGATAATTCTAGCATTATCAGTGTACTAAAGATACACAAGTGTTTAAGTACATGCTAGTCCAAACCTTCCAGCTTAGTAATTGATATCAAGAGGAATGACAATGAGCTCTTAAAACCCCAAATTTCAGAATACGCAAGGCTCTAAAAACAACATTAATATTCTAAATCGTACCTGAAAGCACATTCAAAGCTGGGAAAGACACTTAATACAATTGTCAGCAGGATTGACAAAGATTTTTGTTCTACATTCAATTAGAGTCAAAAAAATTTAGCTGAGGTGATGATCTTAACTTATTCAAGAATAGTAAAAGGGAGGTATCTTTTAAAATTAAAATTGTGAAGACCTTGGCAAGGAAGGACGTCTGTTTCATAAAAGACCCTTGCAATATTATTATTACAGATCCCCTAAATATTTCTATTTTTTCTTTTTTTCAGACCTGAAGAGCTGCTTCCTGATTCTTCCCAGAAGCCACAAAAGGAGTATTCCACTAGACTTTGCTTCAGTGAGTAGTGGCTATTATTATGAAGTGTTTATACCACATTACACCACAATGTTTAAATCAAGCTTAGGATCCTAATATATTAAGGCATTACATAGTCCAGAAAGTGACAGTTTGATATTGACTGTTGTTGAAGCCCTACTCCAAATAAGATGGCCCTAGTCTGACAATGAAATAGCAATAGATAGAAACTTAAAGTAATGTCCTATGTGTTTTCTGCTAAAGTAGTATAGTTTTATTAGACTCTACTACACCATTGCATTCTGACAAAATGCAGAATACTTGTGTTTTGAGTGCATAAAATGAAATAAAGCAGAAAAAATAAGAGAGAAAATGATAATGCTATTTTATTTTTTCTGATGCCACTTCATCTAAACAAAATCTGAGAGCCACCTGCTGTTTTAAGTTTTCTATAAATAATTTTACCAGATGTTTTCAGCAGCTGAATTGCTTTAATTTTTTTATATGTAGTTTGAGAAGCTTTCACATGAGCTGTCATCTTCTATTATGAATTAAAATATGAAGAATCTTGTCTAAAGTACTTTTGCCCCTTAACTTGACCATGAATGCAGGATCAGCTTCCACACTTAGATATGGTTCCTTTGACTGAATACTTGGACTGGTAAAAAGATCTAAGCTAAATTAAAAATCAATATGCATATGGCCTCATTCCACTGCCCTAGGTTTGCTCTTACACCTTCTTATAACTTTAAGGAAAGAACTATATTACCTTTGAAATTTCTCTCTCCACTCCATACATACTGGCAAGGAGAACTCTAGAATTAACAGAAACTGAAACCTTATAAACTGCCACCTGTAGCTGCAATCAAGCTGTCCCTAATAACTTCAAGAATGAAGCCATGGCTGAAAACTGCCTGCCATGGTGCCTGAATGCTGTGCACTGCCAGTCATCTCTCCTAATTTAATGAGAGTCATCCAACTTTCTAATGTGGCAGGAGCACATTAGCACTAACTTGTCATTAAGGTGCAACAAAAATTTAAGTCTCCAGATATTTGTACTTGGTTATAGATTAACAAAAAAATCTGATTGACATTTGTAATGCGTGTTATCTCAGTCTACTAAAATAAACAAAAACTCCCTCCTCCCTAAACAGGTAGCCTAAGCAGTACAGCTGTTTCAAAGAACAAGGCCATGAAGCAAATACATAATTCCATTGATATGTAAAACAAGGTTGTTTCTTCTTTTTAAACACCTGTTTTGATTGAGAAATTGAAATGATGAAATCTCTGTAAATGCCCACGAAAATCTGCTCAAATTTGAAAATTATTCATTTTGCACAGTCCTCCTTAGATCTCTGATTAATTCCTAAGAGGTTTTGTCCATCTTTAGCACAGAGATACCCTTTTCCTGTAAACAAATTCCTACGAAATCCATTAATATAGTGTGTATTTATCTCATCTGCCCGTCATACTCAATTTCACAAAGGATGACAACTCACAGGTGCCACTAGTTATTTTATATTACTTGATATGACCCACAGAGTGGATCTAAATTTTCCACCTCTGAAAAGGGTCTTCTAGTTAAAGCAGTTACTTGGTGACCTAGACAGCAGAGCACTTGCATGGGAATATAATTCCCTAATTGTAACTAAATCGATAAAACTCAGATTTTCAGAGGAAAGAATCAACTAAACCTTTCTCGTTTTCTAGGTTTCTAAATTGAGACTGTAGGGTCTGATTTATAGAAGTGCAAATGTAGTCAATAGAGAACGTGCTCTGAATGCATGGAATGCAATATAAACACTGCAAAATCAGATCCTGCATTTCTTATACTGGATACCTAGAATTTTTAGATATGCCTAAACTTAACTAGTGAAAGGCAACCAAACTTAGTATAATGGGGATAATATTCTGTTCATCTTACAAGGTTTTACAGAAACAAATTCACAGCTTTATGTGAAACAGACAGGTATGATTCTGGGGCAAATGGGTGGGGTGGGACAAAATGAATAATATTGTCTTAAGAAAAATAGTTAAACGTAAGTCCACATATCACAAAATGAGAAGAGGTTATAATATAAAATATATTCAGTCAGACTAGGGAAAGGTAGTTCTCAAACATATAATAAATATTATAATAAAACTAGATTAATACTTTTATTTATATTTTTCCTTTTAAATTTTAAGTGCTTACCTAGAGCTTTAACATGGTTCAATCTTGTGTAAATACCTTTTTTTTAAAACAGTGTCGAAGTTATATTGTGAATCACATCATTAAATTAAAACAATTATTTTCTGTGTGACTGTTATTAAAGACCAAGCTTAGAATACCTTGTTCAGATACCTAACCCAATATATAAAGCATGCCTCTCTATACATGGGGTGAATTAGGTAGCTCTGTGGGGGAGGAATATAATTCTACACAATGGTGAAGAAATGCAACAAGACATTTCTATAATGTTATATTTAGAATGTGATTACAGTAATTTTAGTGCAGTTAATTTCTATACATCAAAGCAGAAGTTTGCTACCTCCACAAATCAAGGGAAAAAAAAATAAAAATCCCTTAATTTAAACTGGATGATCCTTAACTCAGGGATTTTCTGTTGCCTTGTGGTTCCTAATGTTTGTTGTATTGTTCCTGGAAAATTAAGTTTTTACATTATTTGTAGCCTCTAGGCAGCACAGAATACAAAGTAAAATAAAGTAAAATAGAATAAAATCTCTGTGTAGCATGGTATCAGCTAGATACACTACACTACAGTGAATTCACCTTCCTCTGAATTAAGGGGTATTTAATCCCAACATTAAACAAGTGATACTCACAAACTTGCATGTTTAATGTTTTGCAAGATTTTTACTGTTTCTTTCCTTTAAAGAATGAATTTAAATAGGTCCATTTATAAATATAAATGATGGGGATATCTATATAGAAAGCTTATCTGAAAAAAACTGCACAAGTATATTCCAAACTTTTTTACAGAGAATGATATTTCACATTTTTATTTTTTAATATGGTAGTATTGAATATCAGTCTTAGCTGCCACTTCTGAAAGTTGAAGTCTTCTATTTCTTCAAAGAAAAAAAATATTTGGCTGCTCTGACTACGGTATAAACATGCTTAGTGTGCCCTTGAGGGCCCAGTGCAACTCAGCTGAAGACAATGTCTGTCTTTTGATGGACTTCAGTATATGGTTGAATAGGACCTTAAGGGAAAGGCTGACTAAAAAATGAGTTATATCAAGCTCTAAAAGAAAAAGCTCATCTTAGCCACAATCCAAATCATGTCAGTTTTAATAGCAGCTAAATCTGCCTTCAGCTTTTGGCCTTTCGGTGAACCTTACCAGCAAAGTGGTGTTTAGTGCCATACCAGTAGGGACCATGCAAAGACAAAAATCACAATAAAATTTAGTACAAAGAATAAACAGATTCTTTCACCTGCAATAACATTGCTTTCTCTAACCAAAGAGTAGAAATCCTTATGATTTTCAATGCTTTGTACATGCTCCTGAAAATATTATAAAGCATAATAAAAAGTCAGACTCATCATTGGAGAAATCTACATGCCCATTTCAGAATATACAGACAAATAAATTTCCTAATTTAATGTGATTTTTAATAGAAAACCTTTAATATAGCTGCTAAAGCAACAGAATATCTGCATGGGATACTAAAAGCTGAATTCATTAGTTCAATTAAAATGACTAGCTCTACACAGCTCCACTCAAAGATCTGGAAGGAGACAGGTCTGCTTGACCATTTCATTTTAAGTGTGATAACACTGGCATTCTCCTCATGAAAGTATTTAAAGTGAGAATGCAAAATAATAAAATCTATTCTTCTTTTAATCAGATGCAAAGAAGAAAGGAGAACAGTCTTAAATATAAGTGAAGAAAATAATTAATGACCAAATATAGTTAGAGTTTTGTTATGCTGATTAGGACACCGTGAATGCAGGTTAATACTCGAATTCATCAGAAATTTATGCTATTTACATTTTATAATGGTCTGTGGAATGAGGAGAGTTTTGAGAGAGGAAGGGGATGGTTTGGGGTTGTTTTGTTGGTTTTTTATTTATTTATAAAGGACTAAACATCTGACATATTTATTTTACTAATCAGCAAGGGGAGGGGAATAGTCCTATTTTTCTCTAAGGCAACTTTTGGTAGCACTGGTTGAATTTATTAACAATTATTCATGGAATAGTTCCAGTTTAGCCAGGTTTGCAGATGTTTTATGTCAGGAAAGCAATGCAAACCAGATGGGTGGGTCTGACTCATGACTTCTAACGAAGTTGACAGCAAATGGAACCAGCCATTTAGGCATGGTTGAAGAGATAATCCTTTCATAATGCTTCATTTTTTACCTTTTCTTGAAGATACATAAAATCTTTTCAAACTTTCAGAGGAAGTTCAGAAAGTGTTGCTTTTCTAGTGCAATGAATGGCTCAAGTATCGTCTCCAAGAGGAACGTTTTACATTTCAGTAAAGAATTTTGCTAGAATTAATCCCTTGGGCTCTCATTCCCACTATTTAATATCATCTAAGATGTGGTTGTCTTTACTGGTTTGCATTAAGTAAATACAATTTTATAACAATAAAGCAGGATCAGCCAAAGTAATAAATGATCTTCCCCAAGGTAGAGACACTGTTCCAATAAAAGACACCAAGCAATGTATCTGATAGTGGTCTGTGTGTGCTGGAAGATAGTAACACTCCAAAGACGGAAATTTAGCCTTGTGCAAATTGTTGTTCCACCTAAAGGTCTCTAAATTACCAGCAATTTTGCAATGGTAATTTTCTCCCTAAAAGACATTTTTCGGTATAGATACTATAGAGGGCTGTTATGTGTTACAGGGCTCTATGTCAGCTGAGGTTGGAAAAGGCTCCCTCTGGTCTCACAGATGTCAGTAAACTCTCCCTGAACCACAGTAGCTTCAGGGATAAACAGCAGAGACTTCAGCTTGTCCTGCTACTCTGAATTGGCCTGCTAAGAGTTTGCCAACTTCAGATATGAGTGAGTGGCAGAGATTACACTGGCTATATCAGAAGTACTGGAACATAGTGCTAGAAGCACAGACAAGCATTTTCAATCATCAGTGAGGTTCAGGTTAGAGGAAGAATATTGAATAGTTTTAGTGGTAAATTCTGCTGGGATGCATTTAAACTACAGCTCCTGTCCAAAGCAAACCAAAGCAAGCAAGCATCTACTGTTTAAAAACTGGTTCAACAAGGTTGTATTTTTGTCCATTGAACAAAAACATGACAACGTGCTGTTTTCTCAAAGTCACTGGGTGGTGAAACTGTTCATCAAGACTGTGGCAGTTCAAACCAAACTATTCTCTGCTGACAACTCTGTTCTTCAAATCACTAAGCCCATGCATAATATCTGACCGCCTGAGAGACATTTTGCTGACATCTTCAGGAGTATTTCTATGCCTGAAGAGAAATAAATGCTTAATGCTTTACCAAAGCAGCTCAGGTCAAGTCACTGCTGCACTTGCATTGCTTCTTGTAAAGCTTGTTCTCCATCGGTTCAGGTGGTTTCTGCTATAGAAATTTCCATAACATGTAACTCAAATCATGGGCTACAACGCTGAAAGGTATTCCATTACAGTCTCCACCCCTGATCCCTTTGGACCAGACCATCAGGTTTAACATTGCACTGACGTCCTCCTCTTGACCGTACTTTAGCCTGGACTTATCTACAGACAGCAGTCCCTAAGGGGTGTACCTGCTTCCTGTGGAACCTTATCTATGAGCCGCAGTCTCTTCAGGGGTATGTATACCTGCTGCAGCATAGACTTATCCACAGACATGGTCACTTTGAGGTGCACCTGTCCCAGAGTGGCCTTCTCCATGTGCCACAATGCCTTCAGAGATATACCTGCTCCAACGTGGCCTTTCCCATGGCTGCAGTCCATCCAGGGGTGCTCCTGCTGTCATGGCCACATGCTTTGAGGTGCTCCAGGATGAACTCATGCATAGCTACAGATACTTCGAGGAGTACCTTCTCCAGTGTGAACTTATCCCTGGGCCACAACCCCTTCAGAGAATACCTCTTGCAACCCAAAGAATTCATTCACCACTTCCCATCCAGGCAGGTGTTCAGTCATCTCCAGGAAAGCAGGGCTCCATCACACATGATGGTTACTTGAGAAGACAAACTCTGAACTTCCCCACCCTTCCTTCTTCTTCCCCTAACTTTATATGTTGAGTAAAGCAAAATAAGGATTTCATTCACTACTTGTCATTGGCAGGAAAGTGTTTTAACATTGCACTGACGTCCTCCTCTTGACCGTACTTTAGCCTGGACTTATCTACAGACAGCAGTCCCTAAGGGGTGTACCTGCTTCCTGTGGAACCTTATCTATGAGCCGCAGTCTCTTCAGGGGTATGTATACCTGCTGCAGCATAGACTTATCCACAGACATGGTCACTTTGAGGTGCACCTGTCCCAGAGTGGCCTTCTCCATGTGCCACAATGCCTTCAGAGATATACCTGCTCCAACGTGGCCTTTCCCATGGCTGCAGTCCATCCAGGGGTGCTCCTGCTGTCATGGCCACATGCTTTGAGGTGCTCCAGGATGAACTCATGCATAGCTACAGATACTTCGAGGAGTACCTTCTCCAGTGTGAACTTATCCCTGGGCCACAACCCCTTCAGAGAATACCTCTTGCAACCCAAAGAATTCATTCACCACTTCCCATCCAGGCAGGTGTTCAGTCATCTCCAGGAAAGCAGGGCTCCATCACACATGATGGTTACTTGAGAAGACAAACTCTGAACTTCCCCACCCTTCCTTCTTCTTCCCCTAACTTTATATGTTGAGTAAAGCAAAATAAGGATTTCATTCACTACTTGTCATTGGCAGGAAAGTGTTCAGCCATCTCCAGGAAAACAGGAGTCTGTTATGTGTAATGGTTACTTGGGAAGAAAAATACCGCAACTCCAAACATCCTAATTTCTTTCTTCTTCCCACAGCTTTTATTACTGAGCATGATGCAGTATGATATGGAATATCCCTTCGGTCAGTTGGGGTCAGATGTCCTGACTGTGTTTCTTCCCAACTCCTTGTGCACCCCAGCATACTTGCTGGTGAGATGGTGTGAGGAGGAGAAAAGGCCTCAGGTCTGTGTAAGCGCTGATCAGCAATAATGAAAGTATCCTTGAATTATCAACAGTTTTCAGAACAGATCCAAAACAGATCCAAACAGAACCACATAGGCCCATAACAGCTGCTGTGAAGAAAATTAACTCTATCCTGACAAAACCAGCACACAAAACAATATCAAGGTACTCCTCGTCTTGATGGAAAGTTTTTAAAAGAAAAATGAGTACACAAGAGAAAGTATCAGAACGCAAATAGGTATCTTTGTTGGCCCAGAAAGGGGGTTTAGTATACACAGCAACCCAGACTGCAGCCTCTGGACTGTCTGTATTTCACCTTATCTAATCAACTGGCAAAATACAAAACTAATCCTGGCAGTAAGGACAATGACCTAAGAACAAATGACAGATAATGCAATATTGTTTCTGACCTAGTGAATTGCAGTGGCTCAGCTTAATCACGAAGGCTGAAAGTACTTCAGCACAGCACAACCACGAGTTTCTTATTTAAGACACTATTACAAGAAATGTTTGATCCCAACAGTACAACTTTTAAACAGGAAGGAAAATCACCAGTTATTCAAATACCATACACTGGATACATGTTTCTTTAAAAGAAAAAGTGTGCATTATTACTGTGCATTACTATTAGAATTATCTAAGCATATATCCCTGCAGACACTGTTCTTAGTTTGCTATTATCTTATAGTATAGTTTTAAAAGGTTTTAGATGTTTCAAAACTCTTGGGGAAAAAAAAAAAAAAGAATCCTTGTGTAGCTTAAGCAAGAGTATGCAGACAACGATGTTCCTGGATATTTCAGAATTCCGGCCCACAAGTGAGAAAGAATAGGCCAGGGATTTAGTGTTGAAGGCAGCATTTTAGGAAAGCTCCTGAGGCTGGCTGTAATTGCCATCTCATA
The DNA here is from genome assembly GCF_000696875.1 of Nestor notabilis. Lineage (NCBI taxonomy): Eukaryota > Metazoa > Chordata > Aves > Psittaciformes > Psittacidae > Nestor > Nestor notabilis. Next base: position 25,423 of record NW_009913217.1, read on the forward strand.
AAAATTCAGCACATTACAGAAACTTGCACAAGACTTCCCATTTCTCTTCCTTCTTCTTCCTACAGAACACAAGCCAGAAAGGGAATGAAAAGTGAATGGTGACAAGGAGTTTTCCTTCATAGCTGTCATGAAACTTTCTCAGAAAGCAGATTGGTGTCTGCAAATGTTGAGCTTTACACATCTGATACATAACAGTCCCTTTCTCTTCTAGTTGTCAGGCTTTTTGCTTTCTTTCACTGATGAAGACAGGAAAAAGACAAACAGAAGAAAAATCACAATAAGATGAACAGCAATCCCCACAAACACAGCTTTCCACCTTAAAGGCTCTGCCTTCCAAGATTTCAAAAAAAAATATATGAAATTAAGACTCTTAATTCATCAGCATATGAAAAATAATGCAATTGCACACAGAGAATCTGACTCAGTTTCTGACTTGACGTTGGCCTTTTAAGCACACTTGAAGAAGCAGTCTGTGTTGTGCCTTTTCAAAGAGCAGTAAAGTGCAAAAAATCCTTTTTCTGCATCCTTTGAGATTTCTCAGTCTTGTCAGTGCACCTGCAAAAGGAAGCAGCCCTTGACTTGAAAAGTAGATCTGCCTTCACCAGCTTCAGAAGTATCCAATTGGTTAGGATAAACTTGACAATGTCTGGCAGGTGGCAGCACATGATGGTAGAATAAAAAAATACAACAGTCTAGTGCTTTGTTGCAAAGTACTATTGTATTAACTACAAAACATTTATGGCCTATACACAAGGTTCATTGATTTCTGACTTCCCACATTTCCGCAAGCTTATTTTGCTTAGTTCGTTACTGAAATTCCTGATTCAGCAAATCATGTGAGTGTATTATAGCATGAACTCTTTTGATTTGTTTGCCTGCCTAGTGGCCAACTAATGCTTTGGGAAGCATCAGAATGTTAAAATACAAAACAAGAAAGTTAACTTGGTTCTAGTCTTCTGCATTTCATCAGCTTTGCAATCTTAAAAGTTGCACAAAATAATGTAAAATAATACAGTAGATTTGAAAAATGATCCTGGAGTTACTCCCATCAGTCAGTTAATCCTTTACACCAGTTAATTTCTAGACGATATTTTAAAAAGTTAAGAATCTGATGGATAATGCCTATATACACATAAATTGCCTTGCCCTCCTTTTCTATAGTGCAAATGACTATAGCAAGAGCAGCACAGAAAGGAGAAATTTAATTGAATAATTCTAATGAGGAAAAAGGGTGTAGGATACACATTTTATGGTCTGAATGTACAAATATATAATATTTTTCAAAATATTCATGATTCTAAACATTAGAATTCCACATAAAGTAAAACCTATATTTGAAGGCATAATTAGGATAAAACTGCAAACACCTGCTGGAATGGAACACAATATGGTTTGATTTAACACTTGCTCAATTACTGGCATTTCTTCATGATTGTGAAATTAAGCAAATGAAAATTCTTCAAGTACACAGATTTCTATAGTTGAAATTCAGTTGTTGGCACTAACAATGCCAGTATGCTTTAAAGCATGGTTTTGTCTTTTCCTGGTAGTATTCTAAGACTATTACAAAATAATCCTGATTTATATTTATTTGAGTGTTGCTCTTTGTACATAATATGGTCAAAACTGCCATACCACCATCATAAGCACTCCAGAACTTGGAGCTGGAATCTGTCTCACAACAGAAAATCTCTACCGCTCTAGCTTGACATAGCTACACTGCTGTCAGTGGAGATGAGCAGATTTACACTGGACAGAGACATCACCTTTGTACAGTCTTTTACTGTAAAAGTTATTTTGAATGTGTGCATGCCATTGTTTGGTTGTGAATTTATGCAGGGAGTTATTTCCAAATAAGGAACTTGTACAGAGCTTTCTCTGAATATGTGAATCTCCCATACCAAGCGCACTGTCAAAATGAGGTCTGATTTGTGCTTTGTGCTTTTGTTAGCCAAAATCATTGCAAATCTTCTGTTTCAGTATGAAAGACTGCAGGTTGTGTAGGAAAGGTGCAGGAGCTGCAGGAGAAAGCACTTAGAGAAAATTGTTTATTGAAATCCTCACAGCTGGTAGTAGTCTAGAATAGGATCATTTGGTCCGTGAAGGTGCAGAGGTGTATAAGGCTAAAAATAGGGGGAAAAAATAGAGGATAAAAGTGACCTGAGACAGGCTGTGACTGAATTTGGCTATTAAAAGCACTTACTCTTTTTTTACTATTCTCCTATTTGGCAACTTTAAAAAAAATATAGCTAATAAAATGCATCAGTTAGTTCAGCACAGACTTAGATGTTAATTAGAAACTTGGTAACTATACATAATTAAACTATGCAGTACATAGAAGAAAAAGAAAGAGTGCAGGGCTTTATCTACAGATAAAGTCAGAAAGAGAGAATCTTGCCTACCAATCTAAAATGTTCCTGGTAAGCAGGAAAATGTGTCAAGTCTATTAATCAAGAAGGGCCAAGTTGCATCTGCTTTTCCAGTGTGCATCCAGAGATGGCCGAGATCAACATTAAAGATTTTAATGACCTAATTTTGCTTTAGAGAAGGCCCACAGTTTGCCTAGTCCTTGGGGTAGTCAGAGAGCACAGG
>NW_009913217.1:28026-29076 GCF_000696875.1 Nestor notabilis
GTGAGGCAGTAGAAAAAGCACTTTGCTAACGCTTTTTTTTTTTTTGTAAGTGACTTTGAGCCAGGCACTATGAAGAAGCATACTTTCTCATACTAATTTCACACATACTGTTGTGAGGCTTGGTGGATTCCCTGGGAGTGTCACAGTTATGCCATTTCACACAGAAAGTCTTTTGGCTTCTGCTTAAAAGTATAATATTTCCTGCACAGAACAATTCATGCTACTTTTTCACCCCTTTCACCCTTTCCAAACTTTCACAGAGGTCTGGGTCTGAAAACTCAGATTTTTAGTCCAAAGAGCTCTACTAAAGCAGTTCTTGTTCTCAGTTGTGCTGGGAGCATACTGCATCACCTGGAGGACTTCTGTCAAGATGGTATATATATCATTCCTCCAGATCCTCAAGCAAGACCTCATTTGTATAGTATGGATGTTGCATTATTTGAAAAAAAACAACTGTGTTCTGTCTTGTCTCTTTGAGTGATTGGGAGGCCTGTATATGTGCTCCAGGCTGCTGCTGATTCTCCTCCAACTGTGGCATTCCCCGTACTGTCAACTATTACGTTGCCACAGAAGGACTTTGTAAGATAGGATTTAGGCTGGATTCTTATATAGAGATATCTATTATTCCAGCAGCTTTAATCAATCCTTGCTCAAAATGCATGAGCACTTTCGAAATATATTATCGTGTGTGCAGATATTACCAGGATCAGTATATCTCTTGAAAAGGACAAACCAGAAATGATTTCTGTTGAAGTGATTAAGATTGCAATAAGGTGACTACCTATAATATCCTTGAGATTGTACAAATCAATTGGATGGTGAGCCTCCTGTAGGACTGGTAAGGTATTCCAGTCTTTACAACTGTATATTTTTCCATATATATTGCAAATGCAGGTTATAAATAGGGAGGGTCATATTTTAAAAGGAAGATTTTTCCCTGAACCTATCCACTCTGTCTTGCTCTTATCACTGCCTAAAGGAAATTACAACAATTACTTAGCTGGGAAATTAATATTAAAAGAAATATTTATGTTTCCTTTAATAATATTC